>NC_060173.1:90250104-90530618 GCF_021184085.1 Oncorhynchus gorbuscha
CCCTTTCATGAAGCTGCCAGTTGAAGACTTGTGAGTCGTCTGTTTCTCAAACTAGACACTCTAATGTACTTGTCCTCTTGCTCAGTTGTGCACTGGGGCCTCCCACTCCTCTTTCTATTCTGGTTAGAGCCAGTTCGCGCTGTTCTGTGAAGGGAGTAGTACACGGCGTTGTACGAGATCTTCAGTTTTTTCCTCAATTTTTCGCATGGAATAGCCTTCATTTCTCAGGACAAGAATTGCCTGACGAGTTTCAGAAGAAAGTTATTTGCTGATAATGGGCTGCTGTACGCCTCTGTAGATATTCCATAAAAAATCAGCAGTTTCCAGCTACAATAGTCATTTACAACATCAACAATATCTACACTGTATTTCTGATCCATTTGATGTTATTTTAATTGACAAGAAATGTATTTCTCTTTCAAAAACAAGGATATTTCTAAGTGACCCCAAACTTTTGAATGGCAGTGTGTTACATAACAGATACATAATATCTCCCCTCCCCTTTTTGTCACATAATCAGTGTCGAGCATGCTAGCTGCCGCTATACTCCCTGATAATGCAATAAGGGCCAGGCAGGCAGCAGGCACTGGGACCAGTGCAGCCTCTTACCCTCTTAGCCACATCTGAATTGCTAATGGGCTCCTGTGTTAGTGTGACCTTTAGACAAGCACTGCACTCTAAGCCTGAATCACATACTGTCACCGCCTAGAGAACCCACTCCACTAAGCTGGACAAACAGCAGAATTAGCAAAACGGATATTATCCTCTCTTTTCTTCCCCGCCCTCCTTTCCCTTTCCGAGGCCCTTTGCCCTGAGCGATATCCGGTATGGGTTTGAATAGAGGGGTTAATAGGGCAGGACAGGGGAGGGAGAGAGCTGAGGTAAGGGGTAGCTAATGTATTGTTCAATGTCCCTCCTGTAGTTGTTGAATGTAGTTTAGAGAGAATGAAAGAGAGGGAAGAGCGAGAGAGAGAAAGAGAGAGAGAGAGACAGAGAGAGAGATGTAATAGGCCTACAGGCCCTGCGTCAGGAGAGCCAATAAGAGGCGATGGTTACTCTGACCACTAAGCTTCTCTCTCACACACTGGCAGCTAGTGAGTATCAGGTGTCAAAGGGCTGCTTTTGTGTTCCGCTGGGTGCTCTATGTGGCACAACAAACACACACACAATGTGTTAGTTGCTGTGTGTGTGAGTTTTACCATATCACATTCAGGCATGCTTTTCCCCCCTCTCTCTCTTTCCGTCCTGTCCATGTGTGATCTTTAAAACCTTTGATCTCTGTGTGAACCTGGCTCATCACATACCAGATAGCATCTCAGTCTGTTTGTCCGTGTCTCTGTGTGTGTGTTTTCGTAATGTGCATAACAAATAGCACATACGCGCACACACACACACACACACACACACACACACACACACACACACACACACACACACACACACACACACACACACACACACACACACACACACACACACACACACACACACACACACACACACACACACACACACACACACACACACACACACACACACACACACACACACACACACACACACACACACACGCCCGCGCAGAGCCCAGTGTTTCCTGCAGGTCCATGCCTGCCTCTCTCTTCCGGTGTAATTTAATTTGCACTTGCATAATTCTCCTCCTCTCAGATGACCATGTCTCGAGGGTTCTGTCTGTCTCAACATGCTGATCTCCTCTGAGCTCTGTCTGCCAGCCTGTGTGTGTGTGTGTGTGTCTGTGTGTGTGTGAGAGAGTGAGTAAGGGCAGTGTACCCACAGTGGCCAGGTTTTCTCAGAGAAGTAATCTTTGCAATCAGCAGTATCTGTCGCTACATCATCCCCTACCTCTCCCTCTCTCTCTCCCTCCACTCTCTCTCCTCTTCCCTCTGTCCTCATCTGTCGCCCTCTCAGGAAATCTGCGGGTGTTGAGCTCTTTCTTCCTGCCGGAGAGTGATAGATACTGATCTGGGTTAAGGTCTTTTTCCTTCGCTTCAATTACAGGCCTGTCCTCACAGGGCCCACTGCCTCCCTCTCCACCCCTGCTTCTGCTGCCCACCATCTCATTCATTCTTTCTCTCCAATTCTCGACCTATCTCTCTCATTAGCCTTTCCTCTCTCATTCATTTCTCTCATTCCCTCCACGTGTATTGTCTTGAACTTCCATTCTGTCACTCACTTTCAGTTTACCATTCCCTCTCTTCCACCTTTCTTTTCTTCTGTCCTTTTCTCTGGGACCGTGTCTCTATCTTTTATTTTGCCTTTGCTGAATTCATGTTATCATGTCTTTTGCCCACTTGATGAAGTTTCATAGTAAAATGAATATATTTGGAAGTAATTTCTCTTTAAATTCAGCTCTTGGAAAGAACAGGCGCGACAGGAAGGCTTATCCAGAAGGAGCGATGTTTATACTGTATGTTATGTCAGTTGTCAAGGTGATTCTGACCGTTTTCAGCTGGTAAACATGTAATTTCCTACAGTTCAGATTATAATGCATCAATGTACATAATATAGAGGGAACCTCTGAATGTCACACAGTTCACTTACTGTTGGATAATATCAGTACACATATACAGCATGCCCCCTGTAATTTCCTCCCTCCCTCCCTCTCTTCCCTCCCTCCCTCTCTTTGATGGTGGCTTTGGGTAAAATTCAATTACAGTTATGTGCATTTTCTCCCAGCAGCAGCAGCTAGCAACAGGCCTATGGAAACAGGGAAACTCCCCTCCATATGAGCTGACACTGTTTGTTTCTCCCCAGGCACTCAGATAAGGAAATGTGTCTCTTAGACAAGTGCTCTATCTCTGCCTCCACTCCCATGGAAACGCGTCTTTCCACAGACACAATGTTTCTCTCTCTCTCTCCACCTGCGTTCTCAGATCTAGTCCAAGAGAAACCTGTCAATATTCCAGTTTATTCCTGTTTTCTTTCCCACAGCTATAATTCACTACTGCTATGTGTGTGTGTTTGTGTACGTATGTACGTGTCACACCCAGGAAGTAGCCCCATTTACCAGTCCATTCAGTCCAGCACAGAGCACAGCTTTGCAGCTAATGATATAATGGCCTGCTGTGTGAATTCTTTATTGCACCCAATCAGATCTATGGCTCCCCGAGTCATTAATTAGCAATAAATTATTTACATTTACATTATGTATGTGTGCTTTTTAAAATTATGTTTATGTGTGAGAGGAAGGGGGTGTAAATGGTTTTGGGTGTATGTAACAGCGTCGTCCCTCATCATGGGCTCGAACCAGGGACCCACTGCACACGTCAACAACAGTCACCCAGGAAGCATCGTTACCTAATCGCTCCACGAAAGCTGCGGACCTTGTAGAGCATGGGAAACAACTACTTCACGGTCCCAGAGCGAGTGAAACGCCCTCAGAGTGCGCCGTTAACTATCTAGCCATTTCACACTGGTCGCACGTAGCTGTACAGGATGTATGCTTTCTTTTGTTCGGAGAGAGGGAAAGGGAGCGAGAGAAACACATACACTTAGCTTAATGATTCCTAAACACTCCGTTTATCTCTCTGTTTGTATTTCTGCATGCCTATTGCTCGCAGCATCCCTCTATACCCTCTCTCTCTCTCTCTCTCTCTCTCTCTCTCTCTCTCTCTCTCTCTCTCTCTCTCTCTCTCTCTCTCTCTCTCTCTCTCTCTCTCTCTCTCTCTCTCTCTCTCTCTCTCTCTCTCTCTCTCTCTCTCTCTCTCTCTCTCTCTCTCTCTCTCTCTCTCTCTCTCTCTCTCTCTCTCTCTCTCTCTCTCTCTCTCTCTCTCTCTCCCTCTCTCTCTCTCTCTCTCTCTCTCTCTCTCTCTCTCTCAGTGCTTCAGGCTTCTCTGTAGCACAGGGGAGCCCAGTTATCAGATGAGTTCAACAGTAATGCCTGCTAGTAGCTAATTAACGACTCGGGGAGACAAAGCTTGCAGAAGGCTTCTGGAGAAACTGTACAGAGCTACCCCGTGAAATCATGGTGACCCCTGACCTGATTGGCCATCATGATGGGAAGGAAGGTGAAGTAGCACCATAACACACAGCAGGAGAGCAGAGTTACTGCAAAATTGAGGAATCACACAGTGAATATGGAAGTCGATATCAATTGTGTTACTGGTTGATTTGCTTTTCTTACTACACTGGAAGCCTTGTTTGTTGTGTTGTATTCTCTATCATCTAAAAATATCCATACCTCAAAGCGGTGCCTGCAGTTCTACATTCTCCCCTTTATGATTTGTAGCATCACCTTCTCCCCCATGGTCCTACTCTAGTTCTTACCATTATTTTCTTCTTGTGGCTGTCAACCTAGCTTTTGTTGGGTTAATGCAGTGCAGTGTCATATTATAAATTACTTGGTATACAAGTGAAATCTAATAAAATGGAATTGAACTAAGCATACAGTTGAAGTCGGAAGTTTACATACACCTTAGCCAATTACATTTAAACTCAGTTTGTCACAATTCCTGACATTTAATCCTAGTAAAAATTCCTTGTTTTAGGTCAGTTATCACCACTTAATTTTAAGAATGTGAAATGTCAGAATAATAGTAGAGAGAGTGATTTATTTCAGCTTTGATTTCTTTCATCACATTCCCAGTGGGTCAGAAGTTTACATACACTCAATTCGTTTTTAGTAGCATTGCCTTTAAATTGTTTAACTTGGGTCAAACGTTTCAGGTAGCCTTCCACAAGCTTCCCACAATAAGTTGGGAAAATTTTTAGCCCATTCCTCCTGACAGAGCTGGTGTAACTGAGTCAGATTTGTAGGCCTCCTTGCTCGCACACGCTTTTTGTGTTCTGCAGGATTTAGGGCAGGGCTTTGTGATGGCCACTCCAATACCTTGACTTTGTCCTTAAGCAATTTTGCCACAACTTTGCAAGTATGTTTGGAGTCATTGTCCATTTGGAAAACCCATTTGTGACCAAGCTTTAACTTCCTGACTGATGTCTTGAGATGTTCAATATATCCACATCATTTTCCCCCTCATGATGCCATCTATTTTGTGTAGTGCACCAGTCCCTTCTCCAGCAAAGCACCCCCACAACATGATGCTGCCACCCCTGTGCTTCACAGTTGGGATGGTGTTCTTCGGTTTGCAAGCCTCCCTCTTTTTCCTCCTAACATAACGATGGTCATTATGGCCAAACAGTTCTATTTTTGTTTCATCAGACCAGAGGACATTTCTCCAAAAAGTACAATCGATTTGCACTTTTCGCACTGAAGTACGTTCATCTGTAGGATACGGAACGTGTCTCCTTCCTGAGCGGTATGATGGCTGCATTGTCCCATGGTGTTTATACTTGCGTACTGGTGTTTGTACAGATGAACGTGGTACCTTCAGGAGTTTGGAAATTGCTCACAAAAATGAACCAGACTTGTGGAGGTCTCCAATTATTTCTCTGAGGTCTTGGCTGATTTCTTTTGATTTTCCCATGATGTCAAGCAAAGAGGCTCCGAGTTTGAAGGTTGGCCTTGAAATACATCGACAGGTACACCTCCAATTGACTCAAATGATGTCAATCAGATGCTCCTAAAGCCATGACATAATTTTCTGGAATTTTCCAATCTGTTTAAATGCACAGTTAACTTAGTGTTTGTGAACTTCTGACCCACTGGAATTGTGATACAGTGAATTATAAGTTAAATAATCTGTCTGTAAACAATTGTTAGAAAAGTTACTTGTGTCCTAACCAACTTTCCAGAACTATAGTTTGTTGACAAGAAATTTGTGGAGTGGTTGACTCCAACTCCAACCTAAGTGTATGTAAACTTATGACCTCAACTGTATGTAAAGCTACTCACACAACCTTTGATAGAGACTAACCAACAGAGATACTCACATTTCTTCACTCCCTTTTTCTCCCTCTGTTTTTCTCTCTCTCTGTTCCCTTCTCTCTCCCTGTCTCTCCGTCTCTCTCCCTGTGTCTCTCCATCTCACATCTGTTTGAAGAGATTCTTCCATTGTTGAGTCATTTGGTGCTCACGCCAGACAGCAGAAACTAGCGCAGCAAATTGACCAGTGTTACCTAGTGTTGATTTTTCAGTGTAACATTCCTCGTGTTGATTCAAGTGTTAAATTAACTCTGTAAGTGTTTCATTACCACTCATTGGTGTAAAATAACCCCAGTGTTTCTGTTATATAACCAGTGTAAAACCACACCCCTCATTTTCATTATTTCCCAGGATGCTCTTTTGCTGGTATATTTGACATTTTTATTGTTTGTTTTTCAATATCTTTGTTTTTGCATCTACATTGATTGATTAAGTAGCACTTTCCTTTATTAAAACGACCTAGTGTCCCCATGGGTGGAATGTTATTATTATTTTTCCTAATTTCCTAATTAATAAACATACTTTTATTTACACCGAAAATCCAGTGTTTCCATGTCAAACAGTATTGTTATATTTCAGTCTTCTGTGATGTATATAAAGTGTCATATTGGGATGTAAACACAAAATTGAATGCATTATATGCATTATATCTTTATCAAATCAACTTACATTTTATTTGTCACAGGCACCGTATACAACAGGTGTAGACCTTACTGTGAAATGCTTACTTATAAGCCTTTAACCAACAATGCAGTTTTAAGAAAATAGAGTTAAGAAAATATTTAGTAAAAAAGTAACATGAGAAAATAACAATAATGAGGCTATAAAAAGTGGTTACCTAGTCAATGTGCTGGGGTACAGGTTAATCGAGGTCATTTGTACATGTAGGTAGGAAGGAAGTGACTAGATAATAAACAGCAAGTAGCTGGTCCCAGTGATGTACTGGGCTGTACTCACTACCTTATGCCGAGCAGTGGCCATACCAGTTGGTGATGCAACCTGTCAGAATGCTCTCGATGGTGCAGCAGTATAACTTTTTATGGATCTGGATCTGCCAAATCGTTTCAGTCTCCTGAGGGGGAAAATTAGTTGTTGTGCCCTCTTCACGACTTTGGTGTGTTTGGACCATTATAGTTTGTTGGTGATGTGGACACCAAGGAACTTGAAACTATCGACCCGCTCCACTACAGCCCCGTCGATGTGAATGGGGGTGTGTTCGGCCCTCCTTTTCCTGGAGTCCACAAACATCTCCTTTTTCCTGCTGACGTTGAGGGAAAGGTTGTGTCCTGGCACCACACTACCAGGTCTCTGACCTCCTCCCTATAGGCTGTCTCATCATTGTCGGTGATCAGGCCTACTACCGTTGTGTTGTCAGAAAACTTAATGATGTTTTTGGAGTTGTGCTTGGCCACACATTTGTGGGTGAACAGGGAGTACAGGATGGGCCTCTGTGTTGAGGGTCAGTGTGGCAGATGAGTTGTTGCCTACCCTTACCACCTGGGGGTGGCCCGTCAGGAAATTCAGGATCCAGTTGCAGAGGGAGGTGTTTAGTCCCATGGTCCTTAGCTTAGTGATGATCTTTGTTGGTCACTATGGTGTTGAATGCTGAGCTGTTGCCAATGAATAGCATTCTCACGAAGGTGTTCTTTTTGTCCAGGTGGGAAAGGGCAGTGTGGAGTGAGATTGAGGTTGCGTCATCTGTGGATCTGTTGGGGTAGGTATGCAAATTGGAGTGGTTCTAGGGTTTCTGGGATGATGGTGTTTATGTGAACCATGACCAGTCTTTCAAATCACTTAATGGCTAGTGATGTGAGTGCTACTCTGCGGTCGTAATTTAGGCTGGTTACCTTTTCTTTCTAGGACACAGGGACTATGGTGGTCTACTTTAAACATGTGTTATTACAGACTCGGTCAGGGAGAGGTTGAAAATGTCAGTGAAGACATGGTACAGGTGTCTTCACTCTGGACAGATATCTTGTTGTTAGTTATTCTGGTCATATTGCTACAGACGTGAGACTCTTTTTGCATTGTTGCTATGCAAAAGGTCTGGCCGTCTGCTCTAAGCAAAACGGTTGCTATGCAGGCTTAATAACTTTTTTCACTTGCTAGTTTGCTATCCAACTTCAGCTAACTCAGTCAGGTCAAACATTGAGCCTGAAAGGACAGTGCACTGCCTGCATTTTCGTTTGTTAGAGTTATTCTTCTATTTACATTTACATGATAATGACGTTGATGCGTTGTCTCATCTCGTCTGGGCACAGTTCACTCTAATTATGGTACACAGATGGAAATTCTAAATTGAAACATTGCTTCCGAGGTCGGACTGGCAAACAGCAAGGCTTATATTAACCTCCTCTGTACCAAACTAAATGCTATACTGGAAGCGAGGGGAAATAATGTGCTAGTTGAGTAGAAGAAATGATTCAACAACATGAGCATGATATTCTTATGGAGGCACAGTGATCCCTTTCAGATCGAAGCGTTAGCAGGCATAGTGTGCCTGTGACGGCCAATACAGCATGGCTGGGAATTCTGCTTGTCCAATCAGCATGGCTGGGAATTCTGCTTGTCCAATCAGCATGCAATCAGCCAGTTGTATTATTAATTTTATGCAGCTCAAATATAAATAAAATATATGTTTCTAAGCAAATCCAATCTGTTACTAGCACCCGTTACTGAAATGGTTGTTCCAGTTTAGATGCTTTAGGTAGTTTCATATCTTAGTCTTCCTAACCTGGAAGTCATTCTGAGAACTTGTTCTCAACTTGCCTACCTGGTTAAATAAAGGTGAAATAATAAGGTGAAATAAATACAATTAAATTCTGAATGCAAATTGAACACAAATGGCAAGGGTTGGATATCCCCACTGGTTGGATTCCAATAGGAATTACATATCACTTTACATCCAGCATAATGTGATTTGCAGGCCTGATTTAGCCTGTAAACCATGATTTTCAGCCCATAGTATTAGGGTAAAACTAGGCCCTCAAAGGTCTTTATGTAATATGTGTTGTATTGTGTTAAATCATTTTATTTGAATGACGACATATTCAGTTAGGATCTCACTTGGTGAAGGCCACTGCCACGTTCGTTATATAAATAAGGGGACCAAGGTGCAGCGTGAGTAGAGTTCCACATATTTATTATAGTCAAATTCCAAACAACAACAAAGATTAACGAACGTGCAAATACGTAGCGCACATAGGCACTAACTCTAAACAATATCCCATATCGCAGGTAGGAAAAGGAACACACTAAGTATGATCCCCAATTAGAGGCAACGATATTCAGCTGCCTCCAATTGGGAACCATACTCACACACCAACATAGAACAAAAATAACTAGAAACCCCCCCTAGTCACACTCTGACCTATTACACCATAGAGAACCCTGAGGGCTCTCTATGGTCAGGGCGTGACAGCCACAGGGCTGAACACTTAAAATTGCAACAGTGACGTCTCTGTCACGAACATATACAGTCATGGGCGGTAACTCTGCAATTCACTCGAAAGGCAAGGCAGTCTGGGAAATATGCAGGGTGGTGAAAGTGCAAGGTGACGAGTTGATGCTCCTTTCCAATAATTACCGAGGACCTTTTTCTGTGACATGATGATTGATGCTTTACTGCCGTTTGACCAATAAGAATAATCTCGCTCTTTTGTCCATAATAATCTCATTATGCAGACTATACCCACATTGTATCTGCAAGCTGTTGGCTAGAGCGCACGTGCAGTACCAGAGTGGACACCCTCCCTATATAACGTAGATCATGTTCTGAGAAAACCAGCCGTACAGGTGAGAATGCAGTGGAAACCCATTGGACTTGTATTTTTTATTTAACCACATAATGTATATTTATGTGCACTACGTCTTCACGCACATCCTTTTATCCGCAACAAGAACATTTTATCTGGTGGAAAAATGTGTTTTAAGTTGATTTTAGAATATTCACATGAAAGTCTGTCACCAATTGGATGGAAACCTAACTACTTACACATTTTCTCAGCTTTTAATAACAGACGATTCATTTGAGCACCTGAGCCTAACTAACCCCATCCATTTTAATCAGAGGACCCAGTGGCTGCCATTTAACCATGTTGTGTGTGTGTGTGTGTGTGTGGTGTGTTTTGTGTGTGTGTCTTACAGACCATTACAGCCGTATGATAGAGGAGAAAGAATGGCTTTTGTTTGTTTTTGACCAAGCGAGTTTTCTAACCCTATATGAACAGAGTGAGACAGGGTCAAACATGTTGATCAGGGCACGGTCATTGGACATCTACTATAGCCCATAACAGGGGCAATTAAACTCTTACCCTACAAAGTCCGGAACCTGCTGGCTTTCTGTTCTACCTGATAATTAATTGCACAAACCTGGTGTCCCAGGTCTAAATCTGTCCCTGATTAGAGGGGAACAATGAAGAAATGCAGTAGAACTGGCTTCGAGGTCCAGAGTTGCGTATGAAGGGCCCATAGCATGGTTCCAATCGGTGTGTTGTTGCTTGTACAGTCACACATACAAGTCATAATTTCATGATCAGCCAACAGTAAAAGAGCATTGAAGTCAAAAGTGTGTAAAGGCCTAACCAGCCCCTGTATCTCTTCCCCAATCCTCTGATGTATGGGCTGTAGAACAGAGAGCAGCAAGCAACAGCCAGTGTGTGTGTGTGTGTGCTGTGCTAATGAAGTCATGTGTGAGCTGAAGCTAAGCACATCCTTATGCCCATGCCTCCCTCAGTCCCTCAGCCGCAGAGAATAATCTGATTGTTTAGAGGATGAAAACACAGATAATGTTATGTCAGGGTGTGTGTGTGTGTCCGAGAGGGAGAAGGGGAGAGAGAGGGAGAGCGAGAGAGGCTGTGTAGCTCTGATGGAAAGCAATGGAAAGAGATGATATCTAAGCCCCCTCTGTGTGTGTGTTCCCTAGTGAAATACAGTCTCTCTCTCTCTCTCTCTCTCTCTCTCTCTCTCTCTCTCTCTCTCTCTCTCTCTGTGTTTTCTCTCAAGCTTCTCTCTTCATCTCTTTATCACTTCTTTTTTTCTCTCTCTTTGCCCCAGGTGCTGTATAGAATATTTCTCTGTGTGTAGAGAGTTATGCAGAATGTTTTATAGCTTGTTTTGTCTGTTATATATGACTTTATCTGTCTCTGTTGTGTGTTGTGTTGGCATCTTATGCTATCGTGTATCTTTAAAACAAGCTGTTTGTGTGCGTGCGCATGTGTCGGCCTATATGTGTGTGGAACTCTATGCATCTCTATGGTGTGTTTTGTAGGTCTCTGTTGTGTGTGCATTGTAGTGTTTCGTAGCAGTGTATCAGCCTATTATTGTAACGATGTGCACTGAGAGAAGCAAGTTCAAGGAGTGAGTGTTGTAATACAATAAACAGAACATTATACAAACCAAGAACCACGAACAACACACAGACATGAAACAGAAACAATGACGCCTGGGGAAGGAACCAAAGGGAGTGACATGTAGGGAAGATAATCAGGGAAGGGATGGAGTCCAGGTGAGTCTGAAGATGTGCATGTGCACATAACGATGGTGACAGGTGTGCGCCATAACGAGCAGCTTGATGACCTAGAGGCCAGTAGAGGGAGCACACGTGACAATTGCCATCAAGTAGGCTTGGGTTTTGCCATGGCGTTGTGGATGGGGGTGTAATGGGTTTTGCTAGGGCGTTGTGGATGGGGGTGTAATGGGTTTTGCCATGGCGTTGTGGATGGGGGTGTAATGGGTTTTGCTAGGGCGTTGTGGATGGGGGTGTAATGGGTTTTGCTAGGGCGTTGTGGATGGGAGTGTAATGGGTTTTGCTAGGGCGTTGTGGATGGGGGTGTAATGGGTTTTGCTAGGGCGTTGTGGATGGGGGTGTAATGGGTTTTGCTAGGACGTTGTGGATGGGGGTGGTGGATGGACATACAGTAATCTGCAAGGTCCGGCTCAGAGGGTCGGATGTTCAATCCCAGTGATAGGGCTTGTTTTGTTTTACCCTATCCCAAACCTTAGCCCTTCGGAATAAATTCCAAAACCTAAGCATGGAGTTGTTTTTGTTTAACTCTATTAATGCCTAAATTAACCAGCAGCGATGCGCCGCCAAAAGCAGCTGAGCAAACCAGGGTGCAGCTGCAGTAGGAGGAGCAACCCAGGTTGCAGCTGCAGTAGGAGGAGCAACCCAGGGTGCAGCCGCAGTAGGAGGAGCAACCCAGGGTGAAGCTGCAGTAGGAGGAGCAACCCAGGGTGCAGCCGCAGTAGGAGGAGCAACCCAGGGTGAAGCTGCAGTAGGAGGAGCAACCCAGGGTGCAGCTGCAGTAGGAGGAGCAACCCAGGGTGCAGCTGCAGTAGGAGGAGCAACCCAGGGTGCAGCTGGAGTAGGAGGAGCAACCCAGGGTGCAGCTGGAGTAAGAGGAGCAACCCAGGGTGCAGCTGGAGTAAGAGGAGCAACCCAGGGTGCAGCTGGAGTAGGAGGAGCAACCCAGGGTGCAGCTGGAGTAGGAGGAGCAACCCAGGGTGCAGCTGCAGTAGGAGGAGCAAGCGAGGGTGCAGCTGGAGTAGGAGGAGCAACCCAGGTTGCAGCTACAGTAGGAGGAGCAACCCAGGGTGCAGCTGGAGTAGGAGGAGCAACCCAGGGTGCAGCTGGAGTAGGAGGAGCAACCCAGGGTGCAGCTGCAGTAGGAGGAGCAAGCGAGGGTGCAGCTGGAGTAGCAGGAGCAACCCAGGTTGCAGCAGGAGGTGCAACCCAGGGTGCGGCTCCAGCAGGAGGAGCAACCCAGGGTGCAGCTGCAGCAGGAGGAGCAACCCAGGGTGCGGCTGGAGTAGGAGGAGAAAACCAGGGTATTGAAAACACCTCGAAGTTTGACGTTTGGAGCGACTTTGAAAGTCGGTATCTGAAGTCAAATTTGTCAAACCGTGAGATCTTGTTTCTCTGCTGCTCTCCCTCTGTCCATTAGAAGCACTGCGCTCTACCTCAGCTGCTCAGCCACAGCCCATCAGCACTACCAGATAGGAGAGTCCTTGGGGATTACAGAGCAACTGAGCTCCATATCTTCAGATCTTAGCAAACAGCCTAAGCACCTGTAGGATGAAGGCGAACATACCTAAGAGAACTACATTCACACTCTCCATTTAACTCTACTTGATCCTTATTCATATACCTGAAACCAAACATAATACTGTATTTTGTACATTACCCTTAGCGATCCCAATCCAAATAATGGCTTTGGGTTATGTGTGTGTATGTGTGTATTATCTCTGTTTGGCTTTTCCCTGGCCTAGGGGGTGGGGGATTGTGGGGTGTAGATAATGACTCCCAACGTTAATACTACCAGTTCGACCCCAGAAATGACCCCCCTCTCGCAGAATCCACAGTCATCCTTCCATCTAACCCCCTCTCCATCCACCTCTCTCTCGCGCAGCGCTTTCTCTCTCTCTTTTCTCTCTCTTTTCTTACTCTATATCCCTCTCCTTTCCACCTCTCTCTGTTTATCAGTCACCCTCTTACATCCCATTATCTCTACCCCTCTTTGTCTTTCTGCTCTCTCTCTCCCTCTCTCCATCCCTCCTCCCCTCCCCCCCTCTTTCTCCTGTCTTTCTGTAGGGCTAATCCTCCTGTGTGGTCTCTTAGCTGGATAAACTGTTCTCCATCCGTCCTCTTTATTATAGGATTTACACTACCACCCGTTCACATCCCCTCCTCCTCTCCCTTCAGCCCTCTCAGGTTCCAGCTGCTAAAGGACTAAAGGGCCCTTCACTCAGAGGACATCAAATGTGGTCACTCACTGAACGAGTGCTGCTCATTTGGTTGGGGAGAGGGGAGGCGGGGAGTAGATTCTTGTTCTTCAGATGGATTATAGCTAGATGTATTCCAAAATAATGGAAGCGTTCAACCATTTATTGCACTGAATACTTTGTGTGATGGCTTCTGGGTGTGTGTTTGTGTCTGACCTGCGTCAAGTACAAATGTTCCCACTCTTCATTTTTAGGATGTTTTTGTGTGTGTGTGTGTGTGTGTGTGTGTGTGTGTGTGTGTGTGTGTGTGTGTGTGTGTGTGTGTGTGTGTGTGTGTGTGTGTGTGTGTGTGTGTGTGTGTGTGTGTGTGTGTGTGTGTGTGTGTGTGTGTGTGTGTGTGTGTGTGTGTGTGTGTGTGTGTGCGTGCACCTCCGCGATGAGGGTGGAAACGCCACTATAGATTTCCAATTTTGAAAAGAGGGGTGAGGTGTCGGGCAAAGAGGTCAGTAGAGGGGGAGGAAAGGAGAGATGGAGGAGAGCAAGCTAGATATGAGTCAGAGAGGAGGAAGAGATTTGGAGAGAAGGGAGAGATAGATAGCAAAATGATGATGAGTAAGATATGGAGAAGAGAGTGGACATTCAAGAGAAAGTTGAAAGAGGGAGGAGTGAATGGAACCTGGGGTAGGTGAATTTCACCTGTGATTAATAGAATCCCAAATATATAAGCCTAACCACACACACACACACACACACACACACACACACACACACACACACACACACACACACACACACACACACACACACACACACACACACACACACACACACACACACACACACACACACACACACACACACACACACACACACACACACACACACACACACTCCTATTGATGCAGTCAGTTAACAGCACATAGCTACTGATAGCAATGCTCTGGCACAGGTGGTGGAGATTGATTGACATAAGTGATTAGGGTCATATCCTGTACAGAGGACATGAGGGCTGTTACACTGACAAAACCACTTTACCTCTGTCCCTCACCCCTCCTTCTCACCCTGTCCCTGCATCACCCCCCCTCAGTCCACAAGTTACTCATTCCTTCCTTGTACAATCCCACATCACCCTACTCTGTTTGTTTGTGTCTGTCTGTCTCTCTCTCCCTCTCTCACTTTCATTGTTGCACTCTATCTCTCCTCCACTGTCTCTTTCTCTCTCTGTGTCTCTGTGCATGGATGATTGAACTAAGCAACAGTACAGGTACAGCCAGGAAAGTCTCAAAGGTGGAGTAATGCCTTCACTGGTGTGTGTGTGTGTGTGTACTGTGGGCCCATTCTCAGGGTAAATCACCATTCTAATCTGTCTGCTCTGAGTCTGTGCCTCGTTGACATTAAAGCTCTCATTAACACCGGAGCACCTCTCTGTTTGCTTTAGTTTTTGTGTGTGTGCCTTTTTGTGTTGCAGTATTTCTCGTTCTCTGTGTATCTATCACAGAATAATATACATACATTCATTACACAGATTTCTTCCCCCAAAACTCATTGGTTTGATTCCTGGCATCTAGTTTTCCACAACATTAAATGATTTAATGAAGAAAATGAATGATATTCTCCCTCTCTTCCTCATTACAGGAGAGTGCTCTTTTCCACTCACTCTAAACTGTGTGAGGCTGGAAAAGAGAATGAGTGAGGGAGAGAGGAGGTAAGGAGAAGAAAAAGAGATGGAGTTATAGCATGTTTGAGAGAGAGCGAGGAGGGTAGGTAAGGAGGGAGGGTGAGTTTGGTTACTATGGTAACAGGAAACAGGCGCCAGATTGGATAGAGCGAAAGAGAGAGGACGAGAGCGAGAGTGAGGGGTCGGTGAGTCTGCTGTATTGAGTGTAGCCTGGAATGAATGGGAAGTCTCTATCTTGTTATTCCTTCCTTAATTTACAAACCATGTTAGACTTCCTATCCATGCCCAATCCTTTTAGCTTGTTATCCTTACCAATTCTTACCAGGTCATTTTCCTATCCTTACCAAACCACCTTTTGTCCACTGCTTACCCTGTGGTTGCTTTGCTGCTTTCACATTGAGCAGCTAGCATTTAGATTTTGAAGTAGAGTTGTTGCTGCTAAAACACTAATCCCAGGTACATGTGGGTAGTGCTAAGTGTTTCTGCTTGCACACTGAGTTACACTTGGATGTAGAGTGTTTTTGCTATCACAAAAAGCAAAGGTACATTTGGCTGTAGTTTGTTACTAGCACACAAAGCGCAGCTACTTTTGGGTAAAGATGTTTGCTGCTAGTACACACAGGTGTGTTATGGCCGTAGAGTGTTTGTGCTGTAAATGAGAGATGAAAAAAAGGAAGAGAGAATGACAGAAGGAAAGAGATATGTGGGGCAGAGGATGATAGGAGTGTCTGTATCCAGGCCTCCAACTGTCCGAATTCACACCTTTCAATCCCAGCACCTCACCCTAGCACCTGGGCTACATCCAGCCTAGCATGCTACAGTAACACATAGCCACACTAGTCTACTGTTTAACATGGGACTGGGCTACATCTAGCCTAGCATGCTACAGTAACACATAGCCACACTAGTCTACTGTTTAGCATGGGACTGGGCTACAGCTAGCCTAGCATGCTACAGTAACACATAGCCACACTAGTCTACTGTTTAACATGGGACTGGGCTACAGCTAGCCTAGCATGCTACAGTAACACATAGCCACACTAGTCTACAGTTTAACATGGGACTGGGCTACAGCTAGCCTAGCATGCTACAGTAACACATAGCCACACTAGTCTACTGTTTAACATGGGACTGGGCTACAGCTAGCCTAGTATGCTAAAACTCAGCGGCACTGAGTGTGTGTGGTCACATACACATATTTAGCAGATGGTATTGCGGGTGAAGTGAAATGCTTGTATCCCTAGCTCCAACAGTGCATTAGTATCTAACACTTCACAACAATACACACAAATCTAAAAGTAAAATCATGGAATTAAGAAATATATAACTATTAGGACGAGCAATGTCGGAGTGGTATTGTCTAAAATGCAGTGGAATAGAATACATTATATACATATGATATGAGTAAAGCAGCATGTAATAATTATTAAAGTGACTAGCGTTCCATTATTAAAGTGACCAGTGATTCCATGTCTATGTATATAGGGCAGCGGGCTAGTAATGGCTATTTAACACTCTGATGGCCTTGACATAGAACGTGTTTTTCAGTCTCTCGTTCCAGCTTTGATGCACCTGTTCTGACCTTGCCTTCTGGATGATAGTGGGGTGAACAGGAAATGGTGTGCGTGGGTGGTTGATGTCCTTGATTATCTTTTTAGCCTTCCTGTGACATTGGGTGCTGTAGCTGTCCTGGAGGGCAGACATTGCCCCCGGTGATGCGTTAGTCAGACCGCACCACCCTCTGTAGAGCCCTGTGGTTGCGGACAGTACAGTTGCTTTACCAGGTCGGTAATACAGTCCGACAGGATGCTCTCAATTGTGCATCTGTAAAAGTTTGTGAGGGTCTTAGGGGCCAAGCCACATTTCCTCAGGCTCCTGAGGTTGAAGAGGCAATGTTTCACCTTCTTCACCACACTGTCTGTGTGGGTGGACCCTTTCAGATCATCAGTGATGTGTACGCCGAGGACCTTGAAGCTTTCCACCTTCTCCACTGCTGTCCCGTCAATGTGGATAGGGGCGTGCTCCCTCTGCTTATTCATGAAGTCCACGATCAGCTCCTTTATTTTGTTGACGTTAATGGAGAGGTTATTCTCCTAGCACCACTCCACCAGGGCCCTCACCTCCTCCCTGTAGGCTGTCTCGTCATTGTTGGTAATCAGGCCTACTATGGTTGTGTCGTATGCAAACTGGATGATTGGAGGCGTGTGTGGCCACGCAATCATGGATGAACAGCGAGTACAGGAGGGGGCTGAGCACGCACCCTTGTGGGTCCCCTGTGTTGAGGATCAGTGAAGTGGAGGTGTTGTTTCCTTCCTTCACCACCTGGGGAGAGCCCAACAGGATGTCCCGGACCCAGTTGCACAGGGCGGGTTTCAGATCCAGGGCCCTGAGCTTGATGATGAGCTTGGAGGGTACTATGGTGTTGAAGGCTGAGTTATAGTCAATAAACAGCATTATTAGTTAGGTATTTTTCTTGTCCAGATGGGATAGGTCATTGTGCAGTGCAATGGTGAATGCATCGTCTGTGGATCTATTGGGGAGGTAAGCAAATGGAATTGGGTCATGGTGTGAGGTGATATGATCCTTAACTAGCCTCTCAAATCACTTCATGATTACAGAAGTGAGTGCTACAGGGCGATAGTCATTTAGTTCAGTTACCTTTGCTTTCTTGGGTACAGGAACAATGGTTGACATCCTGAAGCAAGTGGGGACAGCAGACTGGGATAGGGAGAGATTGAATATGTCCGTAAACACACCAGTCAGCTGATCTGTTCTTGCCCTGAGGACACGGCTAGGGAGGCCGTCTCGGCCGGCAGACTTTCGAGGGTTAACACGCTTAAATATCTTACTCACGTCGGCCGAGAGCCCACAGTCCTTGGGAGTGGGCCGCGGCGATGGCACTGGGTTATCCTCAAAGTGGGTGAAGAAGGTGTTTAGCTTGTCCGGGAGTAAGACGTCAGTGGCTGCGACATGGCTGGTTTTCCCTTTGTAATCCGTGATTATCTGTAGACCGTGCCACATACGTCTCGTGTCTGAGCTGTTGAATTGCGACTCCACTTTGTTTTTGTACTGACGTTTTTGCCTGTTTCATTGCCTCACGGAGGGAATAAATACACTGTTTGTATTTAACCATATTCGCGCTTTCAGTTTACCGCGAATGCTGTCATCTATCCAAGGTTTCAGATTTGGGTAGATTTTAATAGTCACAGTGGGAACAACATCCCCTATACCCTTCCTGATGAACTCCGTCAATGTGTCCGTGTATACATCAATGTTATTCTCCGAAACTACCCGAAACATATCCCAGGCCGCCTGATCAAAATAATCTTGAAGCATGGATTCCGATTGGTCAGACCAGCGTTGAATAGACCTTAGCATGGGTACTTCAGTGGATGAGTTTCTGCCTGTTGGAAGGGAGGAGAAAAATGGAGTTGTGATCTGATTTGCCGAAGGGAGGGCGGGGGAAAGCCTTGTAGGCATCCCGGATGAGAGAATAGCAGTGGTCGAGTTTTTTCTCAATGTGTTGATAGAACTTTTTCCTAAAATTTTCTTTATTAAAATCCCCAGCTACAATAAATGCAGCCTCCTGAGTCGGACTAGAAGTTCATTCCGAATACCTCTTCTCCGCTGACTGTGTCTTGAAGCAGCCTATGGGGTACGTTCAACTGCCCTGGGGGTTGCGAACAAAGGATCCAAGTCATATTCCTGGTCGTAATGCTGGGGAGTTACCACCGCTCTGATATCCCAAAGTTATTTCCGGCTGTATGTAATAACACAAAAAACATTCTTGGCTAATAATGTAAGAAATAACACAAATAAAACTAAAATACTGCAAAGTTACTTAGGAGCTCGAAGTGGAGCTTCCATGTCTGTCAGCGCCATCTTTTAACATGGGACTGGGCTACAGCTAGCCTAACATGCTAACACACATGCTAACACAAAGCCACACTACTATTCTGTTTAACATTGGACTGGGCTACCGCTAATCTAGTGCGCTAACACACAGCCATACTACTCTACTGTTGAACATGGGACTGGGATACATCTAGCTTAGCATGCTAAGACACAGCCACACTACTATTCTGTTTAACATGAGACTGGGTGGCAGGTAACCTAGTGGTTAGAGCGTTGGGCCAGTAACCAAAAGGCAGTTAACCCACTATTCCCCGGGCGACGAAGACGTGGATGTGCATTAAGGCAGCCCCCAGCACCTCTCTGATTCAGAAGGGTTGGGTTAAATGCGGAAGACACATTTCAGTTGAAGGCATTCAGTTGTACAACTGACTAGGTTGTCCTTTCCATTTCCATTGTTTAACATGGGACTGGGCTACAGTTAGCCTAGCAGGCTAACATACAGCCGCATATTGCTACACTATAGCTACACTGCTGCACTACTAAGACTTCACTGTTAGTGGTGTTTGGTGTATGTCTATGTTTTTGTGTTTCTCGAAAGAGAAAGAGAGTCAGAAAGGTAGAGCGATTGTAAGAGAGGGAGAACAGCAAGGGAACGTGAGAGAAAAAAGAGGGATTGAGGGTTGAGGGTGTGATGGAAAGATAGAGGGAAAGACAGAACAGAACGGCAGGGAGAGAAACAGAAAGATAGAGAGAGAGAGTTTGTGAAATACGGAGATGTGGCAAGAGAGTGATGTTACAGAACAGAACCATCAGGCTTGTCTGTAGTGTCCTTGGTGACGCAGATTGGCTGTTTTTCTGCAGCAGGAAAATTGTGAGAGGAGCAGAAAGAGAGAGAGAAGGAGAGTCAGCCATCCTCTCTGTCTAGGGTCAGTGGCTGGGGCTCAGACTGGAATTTAGGGACATTGGGATTGGGACTTGTGAAAAGTTGTTTCAATTGCTTGGTGAAATTGGGTCTCTGATTTGCATATGCTGCATCCTATCTGCAGTGCCTGTTCTGCTGTAAGGTGGCTGACGGCCGGGTTTGATGGCTGGAGCTGGGACTGCTGTTGTGACTGGAGGTTGGGTGTTTGGAGTCTTTGGCTGGATCTGAAGATAAGGATTGGGATTAAAGCTGGCAACCTGGAATAATGGGTCTCATGGCGAATGTGGGAATGTGGAGCCTGAAGGTTGAGGGTTAGGGGTAGAAGTTTGGGCTGAGGCTGGCACACAGGGATCAGGTGAGAAGAGACCCATGGACCATTAGCTGACATTTTGAGTTCACACTCTCTCCAGGGCTTTGCCTCTTTTTCCTTTCTCTCTCTCTCTCTCTCTCTCTCTCTCTCTCTCTCTCTCTCTCTCTCTCTCTCTCTCTCTCTTACCCTCTCTCTCATAAACAGACACAATCGGAGGCCTGTAGCATTCTGGGCTGTTTTCCAACTGGTTGTTTTCTCTCTGGTGACTGTGTTTTATTAGCCCAGCTCTACTGTAGCAAAAGAAGCAATGCTACTGAAACGCGGCCAGCTTAATGGTAGGGAATAAGTGTATTGTCCTCTTGTAACACAAAATGAGCAAGCTCACTCAGTTATAGTCAGATTGATAATCAAATCGCTCCCTGTCTCTTCTAGCGAGAAACTAGGATATATTCAGTTTTACAGTAATGATGAAGGTTTTTATGTATTTATTGCCTGTTACATGATCATGAATACAGCTATGACCAATGGGGTGCAGACAACCAACCCAGGTTGTCTGCATGCCTTCTTATCCCACTGATCGTCCTAGTTATTAGCTCCCAGTGCAAACGCAAGTCTTCAGGTCTAAGGTCAAAGTTGCTTATCATAAAAGCATAGTTTATTGAAACACAACTGCTACACAAACAAATGACTTTGGTGCTTGGGATAAGGAAGCATGAAGTTGCTATTCTATTTGGCTCCAATTCAAACTCAATTTTTGTATTTAATTCATGCCTTTCATACGCAATTCTCAGTATTTGGTATTCAGACGTAACTTTTTCACAACCGCTGAAAACCCTCCCACTTGCTGGTCAACAAATTGTCTCATGGAGTTTTCATTCAACAGGGTTTTCTGTACATTTGTTTTAAGCCGTCCCTTTAAATAAGGTGTTCCTTTTAGTTTGGATTTTGTCGAAAGACTCACAAGAATATATTGACATAACGGGTTCAGATTATTAGGGATCAATGAAAGAAAGCCATCTAAATACAGTATATGCATATTCATCTCTGTTTCAGCACCAATTGGTAGATTATAAAATTTATCAAGATTATTAGAGTGATTAGATTATTTAGGTTTAGGAAAGTATTTATTAATCATAACTAACAGGTTTGGAGAGCCTTTACGCATGATAGGAAGAAAACGGTGGTTTGATTCATTCTGAAAATTGCCACAATCAGTTCTTCAACACATAGTAATGTTGAAATATTAGTTTAAATAGAATTATAATAGGGAGAATAGTGTACAATAGTAGGCTATACCCTAGTCTATTACCTGCACTAACCATGCGTGATGAAATGGCCAAGTATTGCAACATGCTTCGGGTTCAAACTGTTAAGGTTTGGTCTGCGCTCTGCTCCATAACGATTTAATTAGCCGACATGTCTTTAAAAAAAAAATATCAACTGTTACTAATGATCCTCAGCAACAACCACACAGCCATGAGGAAGCACATGAAGATAAACAAAACAATATAATTAAATGGAATGATAATGTAGGCTACCCAAGCAAGAAAGCATTTTTATTTTGATATATTAATTTTAATATTCTAAAGTATACTTAAATGTAGTAAAACATTTAATAATATACTTCAAATACAATATGTATTTTTCTAGTATATCTTAAATATACTATAAATATAATATCATTACACTTCAACACACTTATTGAAAGTGTGCTTTTTTTCAATCTTTCAGTATACTATAAATATACTATCATAAACCTTCAATACACTTATTAAAAGTATATTTTATATTCATTGTTTTTCAGTCGTTAAGTATAATATATGTTTACTGTAATTAAACTTAAACACACTCATTAAAACTGTACTTCAATTTCAAACGCTTTAATTGTAATTTAGTATATCCATTCAAAATACACTTGAAACTCTCCTTGTGAGTGATCAAGTAAACTATAAGTAATAGTGTGCCTTGCAAAGGTATTCATACCCCTTGTATTTCTTCAAGTTTTCTTCCATTAAAAAGTGGGATTAAAATAGATTTAATTGTCATTTGTTGTCAACAGTGAGCTCTAAATACTATGGAATGTCAAAGTAAAAAAAAAGAGAGAAGAAGATTAATAAAAATGTGATTACTTAGTTCAGGTGTAAAATTTGGTTGAACAAATCACATAATACGTTACATGGACACAGTGTGAAATAGTAGGGGTTGACATGATATTTTTTACGACTAACCCTTCCTCTGTCCCCCATACATATAACATATGTAAGGTCCCTCAGTCCAGTATTGCATTTCAAGCATAGATTCAACTACAAGGACCAGGGAGCCTTTGGAAAGCCTCATACAACAGCATTGATTGGTAACAATATCAAATCAGACATTGAATATCTCTTTAAGCATGGGCAACTTAACAATTATGCTGTGGATTATGTTTTAAACCACCCAGACACATCAAGGACACAGTCGTCCTTCTGAACTGAGCTGCAGGACAGGAATGAACCTGCTCAGGAATGTTGCCATGAGGCCATTGGTGATGGTAAAACAGTTACGGAGTTTAATGGCTGTGATGGGAGAAAGCTGAGGATGGATCAACAACATTGTAGTGACTCCACAATAATGATTAAAATTAATAATAATACAAATATACAGAATACAAATATTATAAAACATACATCTTGTATGCAACACAGCACTAATGTAATACTGCAAAAACACTTTTGGGTCTAAATGCAAAGCTTTATGTTTTGGACAAATCCAACACAACACATCACTGAGTAACTGCCACCTTATTTTCAAGCTTGGTGGTGGCTGCATCATGGTATGGGTATGCTTGACATCATACTGGGGAGTTTTTCTGGATAAAAATAATTGGGATGGAGCGAAGGACAGGCAAAATCCTAGTGGAAAACCTGCTTCAGTCTGCTTTACAATAGACACTGGTAGAGGAATTCACCTTTCAGCAGGACAATAACCTATAACACAAGGACAAATCTACACTGGAGTTGCTTACCAAGAAGACGGTGGATGTTCCTGAGTGGAGAAGTTACAGTTCTGACTTAAATCTATGTGAAAATCTAGGGCAAGATTTGAAAATTGCTGTGTAGCCATGAGCACCTACAGTGAGGGATAAAAGTATTTGATCCCCTGCTGATTTTGTACGTTTTCCCACGGACAAAGAAATGATCCGTCTATAATTTTAATGGTAGGTTTATTTGAACAGTGAGAGACAGAAAAACAAAACAAAAATCCAGAAAAACGCATGTCAAAAATGTTATAAATTGATTTGCATTTTAATGAGGGAAATAAGTATTTGACCCCTCTGCAAAACATGACTTAGTACTTGGTGGCAAAACCCTTGTTGGCAATCACAGAGGTCAGACGTTTCTTGTAGTTGGCCACCAGGTTTGCACACATCTCAGGAGGGATTTTGTCCCACTCCTCTTTGCAGATCTTCTCCAAGTCATTAAGGTTTTGAGGCTGACGTTTGGAAACTCAAACCTTCAGCTCCATCCACAGATATTCTATGGGATTCCACTCCAGGATCTTAATGTGCTTTTTCTTGAGCCACTCCTTTGTTGCCTTGGCCATGTGTTTTGGGTCATTGTCATGCTGGACCCATTTTCAATGCCCTGGCTGAGGGAAGGAGGTTCTCACCCAAGATTTGATGGTACATGGCCCCGTCCATCGTCCCTATATGCGGTGAAGTTGTCCTGTCCCCTTAGCAGAAAAACACCCCCAAAGCATAATGTTTCCACCTCCATGTTTGACGGTGGGGATGGTGTTCTTGGGGTCGTAGGCAGCAATCCTCCTTCTCCAAACACGGCGAGTTGAGTTGATGCCAAAGAGCTCAATTCTGGTCTCATCTGACCACAACACTTTCACCCAGTTGTCCTCTGATTCATTCAGATGTTCATTGGCAAACTTCAGACAGACATGTATATGTGCTTTCTTGAGCAGCGGGACCTTGCGGGCGCTGCAGGATTTCAGTCCTTCATGGCGTAGTGTGTCACCAATTGTTTTCTTGGTGACTATGGTACCAGCTGGTATGAGATCATTGACAAGATCCTCCCGTGTTGTTCTAGGCAGATTCCTCACCGTTCTCATGATCATTGCATCTCCACAAGGTGAGATCTTGCATGGAACCCCAGGCCGGGGATTGACAGTTCCTTTGTGTTTCTTGTCACCTTCTCACCAAGCAGCTTGGCGATGGTCTTGTAGCCCATTCCAGCCTTGTGTAGGTCTACAATCTTGTCCCTGACATCCTTGGAGAACTCTTTGGTCTTGGCCATGGTGGAGAGCTTGGAATCTGATTGATTGCTCCTGTAGACAGGTGTCTTTTATACAGGTAACAAACTGAGATTAGGAGCACTCCCTTTATTAAGAGTTTGCTCCTAATTTAAGCTCGTTACCTGTATAAAAGACACCTGGGAGACAGACATCTTTCGGATTGAGAGGGGTCAAATACTTATTTCCCTCATTAAAATGCAAATCAATTTATACAATTTTTGACATGCGTTTTTTCTGGATTTTTGTTGTTGTTATTCTGTTGTTGTTATTCCCCCTCACTGTACATCTTGACAGAGCTTGCAGAATTCTGAAAATAATAAAGGGCTAATATTGCACAATGTAAAGCTTTTAGAGTCTCACCCGAGAAGATTCACCGCTATGATACTTGTTTCTAGGGAGCTGAATACTGACCCAGGAAGCTGAATACTTATGCAACAACTATATTTTAGTTATTTATTTCCTATCAACTTAAAAAAATACAACTTCTACTTTGACATTCAAGTATTTTGTGTAGATTGTTGCAAAAAAATACAATGATATCAATTTTAATTCCACAAAATGTGAATATATTCAAGGGGTATGAATACTTTTGCAAGGCACCTTAGGTTCAGTGATAACAATTGGTTTTGAAATACTATTCATATTCAGAAGAGCACAGATAGCTCAGTTGGTAGAGCATGGCGCTTGTAACGCCAGGGTAGAGGGTTCGATCCCCTGGACCACCCATACGTAGAATGTATGCACACATGACTGTAAGTCGCTTTGGATAAAAGCGTCTGCTAAATGGCATATATTATTATTATTATTATTATATATTATAAAGTTGACAATGATAACGATTGTCAACAGCTGAGGAACATGAGAGTATACTCCTGAGAGTATACTTTCTCATACTTTAACTTAAGAAAATATAAATAAGTATACTTTCAAAAAAGTATATTTAACTTAAATGTCCACAAAATAGATTTAAATTATACTTTCAAAAACACGTGTACAAAATGTGCATATTCCACACCATCCTTTTCTTCAGTTGAAGTTTTGATACATAATAAGATACTGTTCATCATATTTAGTTTATTCAAATGTTTTGATGTTCATTTTCAAACTGAATAATGGGGTACTTTTAAAAGCCAATGGTTCACACTTCTTCAACTGCTTGGTAAATAGCATGTTATCATTGGCTGAGACGATGCCTTGGTTAATCAAGGTAACCTTTACATAGTTAATTAGAATAGCTAATGTGGTTAATGAGTTGAAGTTTGTAAACGTATACTTGAAACACATTTATTAATAAACTGTTAATGTAAAGAAAAAACAGAATTCTAATTCAAATACAATTTTAGTATATTTCTAATAAAGACATTCAAGAGTGCCCATCCCTGTAAGTTAATTAGGATTTATAATTTTTATTAATGGCACAGGATTTCATCAACTTTATTGTGTAAATGTTGATTGTATTGGCTGTCATATGACTGGTTTGACATTTTCCTCCAGCGATTATAAGGTAAAATATAGCTTAAACAAGTGTAATTTATATTTACAATTCTCTTATCTAAATGGATTACTAATTTACCTAGCTTTGATCATTGGCTCTTGCTATAAATCTTCTTAGGGATAGCCCCCCTTTTTTTATTTTGCATAAAAAGACATACCCAAATCTAACTGCCTGTAGCTCAGGCCCTGAAGCAAGGATATGCATATTCTTGGTATCATTTGAAAGAAAACACTTTGAGGTTTGTGGATAGGTGAATTGAATGTAGGAGAATATAACACAATAGATCTGGTAGAATAAAATACAAATAACAAAAACAAAATTGTATTTTTTACCACCATCTTTGAAATGCAACAGAAAGATCCCAGTTCTAGCTATCACTCAGGTTGTAAATCCGATGGTGTCCACAAGATGGAAGAATATTTTCAGTATTAGTAGCCATATTATAAGTTCAACATTTGCAAAACAACCAGTTTTAATAACTTCATAACTCTCAATATTATTATAATTTTTGCCCAAAAGGAAAAGGCATGCTGTCGTACAAGGTTAGTAACTACATTTTACGACAGATACAGGGTTTCCAGACACTCCCGTAAAGCCCAGATCATTGGCTATCTTTGTTTGACCCCGATTGCTGCTTGTTTGACAAAGTTAGAGTCGTTCAAGTGAAGACCACCCGCGTCATCGGCGTGCCATGAAGACATCGCTCTCTAACCAAATATGGTGTCGGAAAGGATATACTACACCCCTAATAATATAGTGCAGTCTGGTTACGTTCTAGGATCTCTGAGGAATACATACAAACATGATTTGACTGGTTGAAACAACGTTCAGGGTTAGATTTTCACAGATTCCTTTCCTTGCAAATTGAATGAGTGGAAATACAAAATCGATCGAGCATGCTATATGGACCATTTTAGTATTTGAAAAATTAATTTATCTAACAAAACGACACTTCATGTTATCCCTGGGATGCTTTTGATGATACATCAGAGCAAGATTTCAGAATGTAAGTACACATTTCGCCTTCAGAGGTAAATTTATCAAAACTAACGCGGTGAAAGTGTCACGAATCCCGTTTCCTGAGTCTGTTTTTTGCCTGTGTTCTGTCCTGGACTGTTTTTCCGGCGTCCTGGAACGCACCCTGTCTGGTTGCTGGGCAATGTAGCCAGTTGGGAGTTCTGATTACCCGCACCTGTATCCCATCAGCTATCTGCACACCTGGTCCTGATCATCATCTCTCCACTTCATAAGCCTGGACCTGACATCCATTCCCTGCCGGATCGTTAGCCATGAACAGTATGTTGTGCCATCGTATCAGCCTCAAGTTGGATAGATTTTTTTTTTTTTTTTTATTTTTACGTATTGCTTGCCTTAAACTTACCTCCGTTTGTTCTGTCTTCAGTTACTCACCCGGATCATTTACCCCATTTCCGCCTGGTCGTCGGAGGATTCCGCTACCCCATTGGATCCACCTATTTACTCCCATCAACTCCCCACCGCTGCCCGCTACGTCACCTGGATATATCTACCCATTCACATTCACTTGTAAATAAATACTCACCTTCTTCCTACTCTCCTTGTCCTGGTCTGCTTCTGGGTTCGATTTTGAAAGAACGTGACAAAGTGTTTTGTTGTTAGGAGCTCTCCTCAAACAATAGCATGGCATGTTTTCACAGTAATGGCTACTGTAAAATGGACAGTGTAGTTATAACAACACTAATTTAACCTTTTATCAGATATAAGACACTTATATGTACCGACATGTGTTGTTTCTCTAAAATCTGCGATCGTGACATAACGCGCTGCATGATTTACAACTGTCCCGAAGACGGGACGCCGATCCCTAATTTAACCAAGTTGTAAATTACAGTGCAGGGAGAATGGTGTTATTTCTATCGGGGGGGGGGGAGTATTTTATTTGACTTGGAACCGGTAGGTTTGCTTGTACTCGTTCATGGTTTCCTGATGTGCAAAGGTGATTGAATTATTAGGGAATTAAGTCAAGGTCAGAATGTATCTGTTGACACACCTCCTCCTCACATTCAAACATTAGATCTCCACCCCAAACGAATAGCGGGGGAAAAACATGCTATTCTCATGCTTATGTTCAAGGTCAGAATACGAGTGAAGAGAAACGTGCATAGAAAGGGAAATAGGTTCCATTTACACGCTCTTAACTCGGGTCAGAATTCCCCTCTTTGTGTGCCTGCCCTGCTTTTTCTTTCTTCATTCTCTCAGTGGAGTCCTCTTTGATAACCATAAAGGACTAATGAATTATGCAAACATTATAAAATACTTCAGTTACTATGGCAATAAATGACAGTGTGAGAGTGTTTTCCTGATTGGGTAACTGGGAGTGGTGTGGTGAGGGTGTGTGAGGAAAGAGGTGTCTGTGAAGAAAGGAGGGTGTGTGTGAGAGAGAAAGCGTGTGTGCGGGTGGATGTGCATGTGTACGTGCGAGTGTGTATATGTATGTGTGTGTATGTGTGAGAGGCAGTGAGTAAGGACATGACGGAAGGACATTATGGTGCAGCCAAGGGCACTCTGAGAGCTCATTACAATGCAGACTCACTGAGAAGAGAACTCTCTGTCTTCCTCCCTCCCCCTCTTTCTCTCTCGCTCTCTGGAATGTCCTACTTACATATCTGCAGCTCCAGTAATTAGTGCATTCCTCTCAATGTGCAGTCTACTCCTGGGCAACAGTTAGATGAGTAGGGAGGTCAACACAGAAATGACCACTAAGATGACGGACAGCTCTCCTGAGCTCTATATGTTTCTCCAGCACATTACTGTGTGAGGGTGCGAGAGAGCGTGTGAGAGAGAGGTGGGGAGAGAGGGAGGGATACAGTGAGTGTGTGCATACATACGTGCGTGGGTGGGTGGGTGGGTGGGTGGGTGAGTGAGTGGGTGGGTGTGAGGTGAGGTGAGGTGAATGCATATATGATGTATGGAAGATATTAAAACCTGTGATTTAGAGTCCAGTACGAGGCCGGTGACCCTGGCAGTCAGCTGTGTGTGTGTGTGTGTGTGTGTGTGTGTGTGTGTGTGTGTGTGTGTGTGTGTGTGTGTGTGTGTGTGTGTGTGTGTGTGTGTGTGTGTGTGTGTGTGTGTGTGTGTGTGTGTGTGTGTGTGTGTGATAGCTCCAGGATGGCAAGCAGATGGAATATTACTGGCAGATATGTAATATCGCTGTGGAAATAGATGGCCGTATGAATACATGAGAACCTGAACCTCTGAATATCATTTACAATGTTGGGATTTAATATCACACCATTTACTATCAATATTTGGTTTATTTCCAGTATTTAAAGTGTTACTTGTTTCATGAGTCCCTTAATGTAAATTAAAGGTAAGGTAGAGGAAAATCACAACATAGAATATTAGCTATTTTTGAATGTTTTGAGCTTTCCACTATATCTGTAATGTCCCTGTAAAAATAACAGGTGAACTTCTACACAGGTGCAAACGCTTCATAGATATGGCCTTGATGTTTCTCACTGACTTGTGATCAGGTGGGATGTGAAGCACAGTGCAAGAGGTTAGTATATACAGCTCATTTTCCAGTGTTAAATCAACAATGAAAGAGTGGGACCATATACACACTGGAACCAGTGTTAAAATAACACACTGATTAGTGTAAAACCTTAATCAAATATTTCCCAAAATGCCTTACCTTTCTAGCAAATTGTAGAGTTACCATACATGACTATGTTTGTTAGTGACAGAGACATGGTTGTTGCATTTATACATTTTCGGTCTTATGGGCTTCACCGAGTGAGATCCCAAGCGCATTTGTTATCTTAAAAAAAATCTACTATACTCATTTCATAAGGTCTGCTTTTTTTGTGATGGGAAACAGAGACTTTCTGAAGGCTTCAGCACTTTCACCAAATTGTGCTGAAAAATAGACCACTCTGAGCTTCATTATGTGTTCACAATGCACATTAGTGACATCTGCTGGTCATCAATAAATAGCAAAGTGTGATAATTATACTTATTTATTATCCACTGTTTTCAGTGGCGCATTGGTAAGTCGTAGGCTTTAGTAGCCTATAATCAGCTGGAATGCCAGGTTTACATCATGCTTTACTATTATTAAAATGAATCCAATGCATTATTTAGGATGATTAAGACAGAAGCTTATATTATACTAATAAAACAGTGCAGAAAGTGTGGTTTCACATAAAATAATTTTCAAATAACCCTACGTCCCTGACTGTTCCATAGTTCCACACTCTACCTGTTAATCTACTGGTCAGGACAAACTTTTAGGGCAAAAATCAAATTATATTTGTAAGTACGATGTGTAGTAGAGTTCGGTGTTTGAAAGAGGCTTGGAATTCGAAGAAAGCACCGAAACAACAGCGAAATCGGTGGGATCTCGTATTTTGCAACACACACTTTGAAAATGCACATGATCAAACGAAGCTTCAGATGTCATTAGTGAAGTACTTCTGATAACGTGATACATATATCGGGACACTGTTTTGAAATTAGCTGCTTAGTGATTTTGTGGCATACCTCGAGCTTTGGGACTCCAGTATCAAACGAAACATCACTACTTATTTTGAGGGCTTAGTTTTACCCTATACAAGGGCCTGAAACTCACACGCATCACTGTGAACCAAAACCACAACCATTATTATCATATTTCCCATCATGCTCGATTGTGGGTAGATTTTTTAAAATGGTTTGTTTCAAGATCTACAGTGGGGCAAAAAGGTATTTAGTCAGCCACCAATTGTGCAAGTTCCCCCACTTATAAAGATGAGAGAGGCCTGTCATTTTCATCATAGGTACACTTCAACTATGACAAACAAAATACTGAAAACCACATTGTAGGATTTTTTATTTATTTATTTGCAAATTATGGTGGAAAATAAGTATCTGGTCACCTGCAAACAATCAAGATTTCTGGCTCTCACAGACCTGTAACTTCTTCTTTAAGAGGCTCCTCTGTCCTCCACTCGTTACCTGTATTAATGGCACCTGTTTGAACTTGTTATCAGTATAAAAGACACCTGTCCACAACCTCAAACAGTCACACTCCAAACTCCACTATGGCCAAGACCAAAGAGCTGTCAAAGGACAACAGAAACAAAATTGTAGACCTGCACCAGGCTGGGAAGACTGAATCTGCAATAGGTGAGCAGCTTGGTTTGAAGAAATCAACTGTGGGAGCAGTTATTAGGAAATGTAAGACATACAAGACCACTGATAATCTCCCTCAATCTGGGGCTCCACGCAAGATCTCACCCCGTGGTGTCAAAATGATCACAAGAATGGTGAGCAAAAATCCCAGAACCACACGGGGGGACCTAGTGAATGACTTGCAGAGAGCTGGGACCAAAGTAACAAAGCCTACCATCAGTAACACACTACGCCGCCAGGGACTCAAATCCTGCAGTGCCAGACGTGTCCCCCTGCTTATGGCAGTACATGTCCAGGCCCGTCTGAAGTTTGCTAGAGAGCATTTGGATGATCCAGAAGAAGATTGGGAGAATGTCAAATGGTGAGATGAAATCAAAATATAACTTTTTGGTAAAAACTCAACTCGTCGTGTTTGGAGGACAAAGAATGCTGAGTTGCATCCAAAGAACATCACACCTACTGTGAAGCATGGGGGTGGAAACATCATGCTTTGGGGCTGTTTTTCTGCAATGGGACCAGGGCGAATGATCCGTGTAAAGGAAAGAATGAATGGGGCCATGTATCGTGAGATTTTGAGTGAAAACCTCCCTCCATCAGCAAGGGCATTGAAGATGAAACGGAGTGAGGTGTTTAGTTCCAGGGTCCTTAGCTTAGTGATGAGATTTGTGGGCACGATGGTGTCAAATGCTGAGCTGTTGTCAATGAACAACATTATCTCATAGGTGTTAATTTCGTCCAGGTGGGAAAGGGCAGTGTGGAGTGCGATTGGGATTTGGTCATCTGTGGATCTGTTGGGGTGGTGGTGTTGATGTTAGACATGACCAGAATTTCAAAGCACTTCATGGCTACCGACGAGAATGCTACGGGCGGGGCGGTAGTAATTTAGGCAGTTTACCTTTGCTTTCTTGGGCACAGGGACTATGGTGCTCTGCTTGAAACATGTAGGTATAGCGAGAGGTTGAAAATGTCAGTGAAGACCCATGCCAGTTGCTCCCCGCATGCTCTGAGTACACGTCCTGGTAATCTTTCTGGCCCCGCGGCCATTTGAATGTTGACCTGTTTAAAGATCTTTCTCATATCGGCTACGGAGAGCAGGATCACAAAGTCGTCCGGAACAGCTGGTGCTATCATGCATGCTTCAGTGTTGCTTTCCTCGAAGCGGGCATAAAAGGCATTTAGCCCGTCTGGTAGGCTCGTGCCACTGGGCCTACGAGCATCAAAGCTTGTGTAGTAGGATTCAATCTTAGTCCTGTATTGATGCCTTGGATGATTGATTGTTCATCTGAGGGCATAGCAGTATGCGTCTCTCTGTGTGAAGGAAAGGTGGTCTCGAGTTTTTTTCCTTCTGGTTGCACATGTGACATGCTGGTAGAAAAAAGTATTTAAGTTTGCCTGCATTGAAGTCCCCGGCCACTAGGAGCGCTACTTCTGGATGAGCATTTTCTTGTTTGCTTATGGCCTTATACATCTTGTTGAGTGCGGTCTTAGTGCCAGCACCGGTTTGTGGTGGTAAATAGACAGCTATGAAAAACATAGATAAAAACTCTCTTGGTATATAGTGTGGTCTACATAAGTATTCAGACCCTTTGCTATGAGACTCGAAATTGAGCTCAGGTGCATCCTTTTTCCATTGATCACCCTTGAGATGTTTCTACAACTGTGGTAAATGAGTCCACCTGTGGTAAATTCGATTGAATGCACATAATTTGGAAAGGTGCACACCTGTCTATGTAAAGTCCCACAGTTGACAGTGCATGTCAGACCAAAAACCAAGCCATGAGGTCGAAGGAATTGTCCGTAGAGCTCAGAGACAGGAATGTGTCGAGGCACAGATCTGGAGAAGTGTACCAAAACATTTCTAAAGCTTTGGTCCCCAAGAACACATCTTTCTTAAATGGAAGAAATTTGGAACCACAAAGACTCTTCCTAGAGCTGGCCGCCTGGCCATACTGAGCAATCGGGTGAGAAGGGCCTTAGTCAGGGAGGTGACCAAGAACCCGATGGTCACTGTGACAGAGCTCCAGAGTTCCTCTGTGGAGATGGGAGAACCTTTCAGAAGGACAACCATCTCTGCAGCACTCCACCAATTTGGCCTGTATTGTAAAGTGGCCAAACAGAAGCCATTCCTCAGTAAAAGGCTACCCGCTTGGAGTTTGCCAAAAGGCATCTGAAGACTCTCAGACCATGAGAAACAAGATTCTCTGGTCTGATGAAACCAGGATTGAACTCTTTGGCCTGAATGCCAAACATCACGTCTAGAGGAAACCTGGCACCATCCCTACGGTGAGTTGGTGGTGGCAGCATCATGCTGTGGGGATGTTTTTTAGTTGCAGGGACTTGGAGACTTGTCAGGATCAAGGGAATTTTAGGGTTAGCAAAGTACAGAGAGATCCTTGATGAAAACCTGCTCCAGAACGCTCAGGACCTCATACTGGGTCAAAGGTTCACCTTCCAACAGGACAACGACTCTAAGCACACAGCCAAGACAACGCAGGATTGGCATTGGGACAAGTCTCTGAATGTCATTGAGTGGCCCAGCCAGAGCCCAGACTTGAACCCGATCAAACATCTCTGAAGAGGATTGAAAATAGACCTGAAAATAGCTGTGCAGCAATGCACCCATTCAACCTGACAGAGGTTGAGAGGATCTGCAGAGAAGAATCAGAGAAACTCCCCAAATACAGGTGTGCCAAGTTTGTAGAGTCATACCCAAATAGACTTGAGACTGTGTTCGCTGCCAAAGGTGCTTCAACAAAGTACTGAGTAAAAGGTCTGAATACTTATGTGAATGTGATATTTCAGTTATACTTTTTTTACATTTCTAAATGTAAATGTAACCAAAAGATTTTTAAACAAATCTAAATATGTTTTATATTTGAGGTTTTTCAAAGTAGCCACCTTTTTGCCTTGATGACTATATAGTATTTAGATTTGTGTATTGATGATAAACTGTCCCCTAAAAACACCCATTGATAAGCTGACTAAAAGGTTGCGAGTAAAGATCGGTTTCCTGTATAGAAATACATCTTGTATCACTTGCGAAAATTGGACACATTTTTTTCAATCAACACTCCTCCCAGTAATTCATTGTGGTGACTCAATCTTTCTGCATGCGGCAGCCTCTGTGTTAAAACATCTAGATTCAGTCTACCACTCAATCTAGCCTTTTATCACTGGGGATAATTTCCGTATGCATCATTGTCTAATATAGTTCAGTCGGATGGGAGTCTCTGACTACCAGAAGGGCCTATCATTTGCTTATATTTGTATATAAAGCACTTCTCCAGAAACTCCCATACTACCTCACCTCACTTCTAAATTGGTAATCTAGTAACTATAAAACTCGTTCTCAAGACTGGTTGGTAGAAGAGCTTCCAAGGGTCTCCTCTTATTCAGCCCCTCAGTCCTGGAATGACCTACAGGTCATTCTAAAACTTGATTAATGTGTCCCAAACAATTAATTTAGGGCTCTGGTCATTTACATTTTTTTGATTGTATATAACACCAGTTCTGTGGGTCACATTTAGTTAAAGGTCCCCAAAGCACACACATCCCTGGGTCGCTCCTCTTTTCAGTTCGTTGCAGCTAGTGACTGGAACGAGTTGCAAGAAACACTCAAACTGGACCATTTTATCTCCATCTCGCCATTCTAAGACTCAATCATGGACATTCTTACTGACAGTTGTGGCTGCTTCGCGTGATGTATTGTTGTCTCTACTATCTTGCTCTTTGTGCTGTTGTCTGTGCCCAATAATGTTTGTATCATGTTTTGTGCTCCTACCATGTTGTGCTGCTGCCATGTTGTGTTGCTACCATGTTGTTGTCATGTTGTGTTCCTACCATGCTGTGTTTTAATGTGTTGCTGCCATGCTATGTTGTTGTCTTAGGTCTCTCTTTATGTAGTGTTGTGGTGTCTCTCTTGTCGTGATGTGTGTTTTGTCCTATATTTTTTATAATAAAAATGTATAATCCCAGCCCCGTCCCCCCCGGAGGCCTTTTGTCTTTTGGTAGGCCACCATTGTAAATAAGAATTTGTTCTTAACTGACTTCTCTAGTTAAATAAAGGTTCTTAAATTAAAATTAAAACAGGGGTGTCAACAGTTTAACACCTTTAAAAAAAAAGTAACTTGGTAAACAAATCTCTTTCTCTGAGCAATTTCATGAGTATATAATGCTTTTTTTTGGTTTATAAAATATAGCTCAGTATTTGTGTTATTTATTTTAATGTCATTCTTCTCATTTTATCTAGGGTGCCAATCATTTTGGAGGTAACTGTATGTCTTAGAGTGTGTGTTGTCACATGTCAGGGCAGGCTCTTTGAAGCCCCTCATCACACACAGATAAAAGGCTGGGTCTGCCCTCACCAGGTGGTTCTTTCTTTTAGACGGACACTGAGGTGAGGTGTCAGAGGTTACAGGTGAGTGTGTTGGTGAAGAAGCCATCTGTGCCTCACTGTCTCTAGCTCAGGTGTCAGGACTGCTCTCATAAAAGCATTATGTAGTCTTGTGTGTGTCAAATCAAATCAAATTGTATTGACCCCTTGACTTTATCCACATTTTGATACGTTACAGCTTTATTATAAAATTAATTAAATTGTTTTTTTCCTCATCAATCTACACACAATAGCCCATTATGACAAAGCACATTTTTGATGTATTTTTATTTTGCAGAAAAATACATGATAAATAACTGAAATATCAGATTAACATACTGTAAGTATTCAGATCCTTTACTCTGTACTTTGTTAAAGCACCTTTGGCAGTGATAACAAGCGTCTGCTAAATGACTTAAATGTAAATGTAAATAACAGCTTCGAGACCTCTTGGCACACCTGTCTTTGGGGAGTTTCACCCATTCTTCTCTGCAGATCCTCTCAAGCTCGGTCAGGTTGGATGGGAAGCGTTGCCGCACAGGTATTTTCAGGTCTCTCCAGATATGTTTGATTGGGTTCAAGTCCGGGCTCTGGCTGGGCCACTCAGAGACATTCAGAAGCCAATCCTGCTTTGTCTTGGCTGGAAGGTGATCCTCAAATCAAATGAAATGATATTGGTCACATACACATATTGTCTATATGTGTCTAAACATTATTTAAACATTATTAAAATGACTAGTGTTCCATTCTTAAAGTGGCCGGTGATCCCAAGTCTATCTATATAGGGCAGCAACCTCTAAGGTGCAGGGTTGTGTAAACGGGTGGAAGCCGGCTAGTGATGGCTATTTAACAGTCTGAAGACCATAAGATTGAAGCTGTTTTTCAGTCCCAGCTTTGATGCACCTGTACTGACCTCACCTTCTGGATGATAGTGGTGTAAACGGACCATGGCTCGGAAGGTTGATGTCCTTGGGTTCTGTAGGTGTCCTGGAGGGCAGGTAGTTTACCCCCAGCAATTTGTTGGACAGACTGTACCACCCTCTGGAGAGCCCTGTGGTTGCGGCCGGTGCAGTAGCCGTACAAGCCGGTGCTACAGCCCGACAGGTTGCTCTCAATTGTGCATCTGTAAAAGTTTGTGAGGGTTATAGGGGCTAAGCCAAATTTCTGTCTGTGTAGGTGGACCTCCTGAGGTTGAAGTGGCGCTGTTGCGCCTTCTTCACTACACTGTCTGTGTGGGTCGACCATTTCAGATCGTCAGTGAAGTGTACGCTGAGGAACTTGAAGCTTTCCAACTTCTTCACTGCCATCTCGTCGATATGGATAGAGGCATGCTCCCTCTGGTGTTTCCTGAAGTCACAATGAGCTCCTTTTTTTTGTTGACGTTGAGTGAGGAGTTCATTTCCTGCTACCACTCTCCCAGGGCCCTCACCTCCTCCCTGAAGACTGTCTCGTCATTGTTGGTAATCAGGCCCGCTACGGTTGTGTTGTCTGCAAACTTGATGATTGAGAAAATGATTGAGAAATGTGCTTTTCTGTCAAAAACAAGAACATTTCTAAGTGACCCCAAACTTTTGAACGGTAGTGTATATACAGTTGAAGTCTGAAGTTTACATCCACTTAGGTTGAAGTCATTAATACTTGTTTTTCAACCACTCCACAAATTTATTGTTAACAAGCTATAGTTTTGGCAAGTCGGTTAGGACATCTACTTTGTGCATGACACAAGTCATTTTTCCAACAATTGTTTACAGACAGATTATTTCACTTATAATTCTCTGTGTCACAATTCCAGTGGGTCAGAAGTTTACATACACTAAAAGAAGTTTACATACACCTTTAAACAGCTTGGAAAATTCCAGAAAATTATGTCATGGCTTTAGAAGCTTCTGATAGTCTAATTGACATTATTTGAGTCAATTGGAGGTGTACCTGTGGATGTATTTCAAACTCAGTGCTTCTTTGCTTGACATCATGGGAAAATGTAAAGAAATCAGCCAAGACTTCAGAAAAAAAAATGTAGACCTCCACAAGTCTGGTTCATCCTTGGGAGCAATTTCCAAACACCTGAATGTATCATGTTCATCTGTACAAACAATAGTACGCAAGTATAAACACCATGGGACCATGCAGCCGTCATACCGCTCAGGAAGGAGACATGTTCTGACTCCTAGAGATGAACTTAGTTTGGTGTGAAAAATGCAAATCAATCCCAGAACAACAGCAAAGGACCTTGTGAAGATGCTGGAGGAAACAGGTTCAATTGTATCTATATCCACAGTAAAACTAGTCCGGCCGCTCAGCAAGGAAGGTGCCACTGCTCCAAAACCGCCATAAAAAAGCCAGACTACGGTTTGCAACTGCACATGGGGACAAAGATCATACTTTTTGGCCATAATGACCATCGTTATGTTTGAAGAAAAAAGGGGGAGGCTTGCAAGCCAGAAGAACACCATCCGAACTGTGAAGCGCAGGGAGGCAGCATCATGTTCTGGGGATGCTTTGCTACAGAAGGGACTGGTGCACTTCACAAAATAGATGGCATCTTGAGTTCGGAAAATGATGTGGATATATTGAAGCAACATCTCAAGACATCAGTCAGGAAGTTAAAGCTTGGTCGCAAATGTGTCTTCCAAATGGACAATGACCCCAAGCACACTTCCAAAGTTGTGGCAAAATGTCTTAAGGACAACAAAATCAAGGTATTGGAGTGGCCATCACAAAGCTCTGACCTCAATCTCAAAGAACATTTTTGGGCATAACTGAAAAAGCGTATGCAAGCAAGGAGGCCTACAAACCTGACTCAGTGTTTGTCCATGTCTGTCAGGAGGAATGAGCCAAAATCCGCCCAACTTATTGTGGGAAGCTTGTGGAAGGCAACCTGAAACCTTTGACCCAACAATTTAAAGACAATGCTACCAAATACTCATTGAGTGTATGTAAACTTCTGACCCACTGGGAATATGATGAAAGAAATAAAAGCTGCAATAAATCATTCTCTCTACTATTATTCTGACAATTCACATTCTTAAAATAACGTGGTGATCCTACCTGACCTAAGACAGGGAATTTTTACTAGGATTAAATGTCAGAAATTGTGAAAAACTGAGTTTAAATGTATTTGGCTAAGGTGTATGTAAACTTCCCTACTTCAACTGTATATATAATGGTGTGTATGGACAGTATGGACATAAAAGGTGAAATTGTGAATATAAATGGTGTGTTAAGCAGTAGTTACAGTATATAAAATGAGCCTAGACTAGAATACAGGATATACATATGATGTGGGTTAAACAGTATGAAAATATTATTCAGATGACCTGTGTTCAATGACTATATACATAGGTCAGCAGTCTCTAAGGTGCTGGGAGGAGTACCAGGAGATAGCCGGCTAGTAACAGTGACTAATTTACAGGGCAGGGCATTGACCGGAGGCCGGCTCGTGGTGACTATCTTCTAGTCTGATGGCCTGGAGACAGAAGCCGTTTTTCAGTCTCTCTGTCCCAGCTTTGATGCACCTGTACTGTCTCCACCTTCTGGAGGATAGCGGTGTGAACAGGCCATGGCTCGGGGGTGAGGTCCTTCATGATCTTTTTGACCTTTCTGTGACTCTGGGTGCTGTATGTAGTGCACCCCTGTAGATGCTTTGGCTGACTGCACCACCCACTAGACAGCCATGTTGTTGTGTGTGCGTGTGCGCCGGTGTTTGCGTGCTCGTGTGTTACTGTACCTGCTCTCCGTGTTCTGTGGTATGGCTCTGTTTTGATCTTATCCCTTATCCTCAACTGCTCTCTCTCTCTCTCTCTCTCTCTCTCTCTCTCTTTCACTCTTGTCATACCTTTTTTCTTCTCTACTCTGTCTGTGTTCATATGCACTTTATCCTCAACTCCCCCCTCTCTGTTTCATACCTTCTCTTTCATTTGATCATCTGACCCTTTTCTCCAATCTCTTTCTCTTTCCATCTGTGTTGATGTGAATTCATAAGGGTATTATCCCTAGCTGCTCTTGGTCTCAGTGTGTATTAGCTATGAGCTGACTGCCTCTAGGTTCAGGCCAGGTGACTCAGGACAATAGGGCCCTGTCCATCTCTGTTTGGTTACCGTGGTGATGAAGCTGTTTTAGGTGATGAAGCTTCTCATGTTGACTTGCCAATGGTCTATAATCTCCATACTTATGTGTGCCAGAGCGCTTGTATCTTTGTGTGTTTATTGTGTGGATGATGGTGTGGATGGTGACTACTTTTCCCTTAGGCCCAGAAGGCCTTCTATGAGACATGTGAGATATGTGTCCCCCCCCCCCCCGCCTGAGGTGCCCCCTACTGGCTCAGACAGGGGTTTGACAGACCCAAATATAGATCAGGCACCTGGGTGAACAGCATGGGGGTCCTAGCCCTGTGGCGAAGGCTTTTTGACAGGCTCTGTGCAAGCCTCTCTTTTTCACTCCTTTTCTCCCTTCCCCTCTGTGCAGGGGGAGTGCATATCCGAGGCCTATTGAAACCTCTTCTCCTCTGCCCTCTCTACCAAGGGACTCATGTCACATACACCCGTGTGAAAGAGACACACACAGAGAGAGACAGAGACAGAGAGCGAGAGAGAGAGCTGGTGTCTAATGTATTTCACTGACTCACTAGAATGTAGAGTGTTCTACTGTACTGCCCTATTAAGGTAAAGGTGTAGCTGTTACTGGGCATTCTATAAACCGAAACCAGTCTGTGTGTGGTTCTAGAATCCTGCAACATCTCTAAATGTCAAATAGCAGGTTTTGAGATCCCAGGCCACCACACAGGCAAGGTTGCAAAGGTTTCAAGGGTTTTTAATTTACAATAATCTTGGGTACACACCACTCACACATGCAATCACACTAACCATACATTCAGTCCCAGAGATTGTCCACGCTGCTGGAGGGTTGTTACAATGGCTGCTGACAACACCTCTCAGTTGCTAATCTGTCTTTGGTACATTTCTTAGTTTGTTCCTTCGTTGGTAGTCATTCCTCTTTGTCCTTCATCATTAATCGCTGCGGCAGCTAGCCCATAGCCCGGTCCAGTGCAGGCGACAGAGGGGGGGGGGGGGACATGCGTGGGCGTGGAGCCATTCTGAGCAGACGTATTCGACCACACTCACACATGTATGGTCCTCCTCATGTTGCAAGGTTATCGTCGGCGGGGTGTGTCGTGGTCCCAGCGATGGTAGCGGCAGTGGCGACAGCAGTTCGACATGGTCTTCCTTAGCCAGCAGCAGCAGCAGCAGCAAAAGACGTGAACTGAAAGCTCTATTTTAAGGAGCTCAAGTAGCTCGTTTGTCAGTGAGGCCTAGGTGTGGCAGACCTGGGCCAAATCTTCTCTCCAAGGAGACCTGCCAAGGGGGAGGAGTCTACAACAAAAATCATGCCATTAATCTGTTTATACGCTTGTCCTTCAGAGGAGGTGACAGAACATTTTATTGTGTTGTTAATTTGTAAGTCGCTCTGGATAAGAGCGTCTGCTAAATGACTTAAATGTAATGTAAATGATGCAAGAAACCACTTTACAAAATACAATGTATTATTATTCCCATACCATTTATACAGAGAATCAGACATATTATGGTACCCTCTGCCAATTGGCTACTTAGCTTATTCAAGCTTGTCTCAAAATACAACACTGCTCCTTTAAAAGATAAAAAATCTCTTTGACTGACTTGCTTTTCAGAGATGCCTAGAAATGTGCACATTTTGTGCTCTTGTAGGAAGCAATCATTCCCACATTGCTGACTATAAATGAGCTATAATGAGCTATAAATTAGCTACTTGGCTAATAACTCACTAATTAGCAAAGAATATGAACAAATGTGAACACGTGGGTACATGCAGCTCTCGCTTTAATCTCAAAACAAGCCTATAATAATCATGCTGTAAAACAGTCCAGTTCAAAGTGAATAGCACAAATCCATATATGGCAATGGTCTATTTGCATATAGGCCTACAGCAGCTGTGATTGGTTATGGTGCACCGGTCTGTGTAGATTATGGGCCTGAGTCAAGGCAATAGAATCCTACTCCTAATCCTACTCTTACATAGTTCGCTTTGCATACTAAGTCATAGTTTGTTTTGTTTCAGTATGTTGCATTGAAAGTGGCTAATGCTAATATTGTGTTGATTCAATCACAACCCCCCCCCCCCCCCCTGGAGCCCTACTGGCTGAGACTGGGTGTGAATGGGCCCAAATATAGATCAGGCACCTGGGTGAACAGCACGGGGTCCTGGCCGTGTGGCCTGCAGCGGAGGCTTTATTGACAGGTACTGTGCCGGCCTGCCAATATCCCAGCATCACCCAGGGACCTAGTGGCTGTCATTTAACCACATAGTTTTTGTATGTTTGGTGTGTGTATATGTGTGTTTGCGTGTGTGTGTGTGTGTGACAGAGTGAATTTGTCCTCTCCCACTCACTTCCATTATACACTTCCTGCCCTCCCTTTCTTTTTCAACTACTTTCTCTTTTTCACTCCTTCTCTCCTTGTCTCCCTTCCCCTTTGTGCCAGTAGAGTGAATTGTCTATGCCTGATAGGAAACCTCTCATGTCCTTCACACACACACACACACATACTGTATCAGTGTGTGTGTGAGAGAGAGAGAGAGAGAGAGAGAGAGAGAGAGAGAGAGAGAGAGAGAGAGAGAGAGAGAGAGAGAGAGAGAGAGAGAGAGAGAGAGAGAGAGAGAGAGAGAGAGAGAGAGAGAGAGAGAGAGAGAGAGAGAGAGAGAGAGAGAGAGAGAGAGAGAGAGAGAGAGAATGAGAGAGGCTCTGTTCACAAACACCAACAGACCCTACAGAGCCCCAGGACAGCAACACAATTAGACCAAACCAAATCATGAGAAAACAAAAGGATTATTACTTGACACCTTGGAAAGAATTAACAAAAAACCTGAGCAAACTAGAATGCTATTTGGCCCTAAACAGGGAGTACACAGTGGCAGAATACCTGACCACTGTGACTGACCCAAAATTAAAGAAAGCTTTGACTATATATAGACTCAGTGAGCATAGCCTTGCTATTGAGAAATGGGCAGACCTTGCCGTAGGCAGACCTGGCTCTCAAGAGAAGACGAGAAGTCTATGTGCACACTGCCCACAAAATGAGGTGGAAACTGAGCTGCACTTCCTAATCTCCTGCCAAATGTATGACAATATTAGAGACACATATTTCCCTCAGATTACACAGACCAACAAATCATTTGAAAACAAAGTCCCATATCTATTGGGTGAAATCCCACAGTGTACCTTCACAACAGCAAGACGTGACCTGTGTGACCCGTTGCCACAAGAAAAGGGCAAGATTTGAAATGTCTTTATTATTTTGGAACTTTTGTGTAATGTTTACTGTTAGTTTTGTGGTTGTTTATTATCTATTTCACTTGCTTTGGAAATGCAAACATATGTTTCCTGTGCCAATAATGCCCTTTGAATTGAAATGGAGAAAGAAAGAGAGAAAGATAGTTCCCTGAAGTGTGTGAGTGGAGTGTTTGCTGGTGTCTAATGGATTTCACTGGTTCACTATAGTGTGGTCTTTTGTTTTTCCTTTCTGTTCCTCAATATGTTTGTGGAAGCACAATGATTATATTGCAGAGGCTTCCTTCTGTCATATGAATAATTATATGAATCAGTGCTGTTTTACATCCTGAGAAAACAGTGTGTGTGTGTGTATGTTTATGTGTGCATCAGTGTGTGCTATAGTTTGCGTGTGTGTGTGCGCGTGTTTGTTTGTGTGTCAGGAGGTCTCATCATTCAGATTCCTGTAAAAGTCAAAGATAAATGCCAGGCATTATGGAGCTGTGTGTGTGTCATGACCCAGGACATTGGCATACATTAACGTTCTCTCCCTCTGTGTGTCTGGGAAATAAGAATTGTCATCTCTCAGTGTGGGGTAAATAAGAGCTGTCTGTGTGTCTAAACAAACAATATCATCTCTGCTTACAGCCAGACACCGACAGTGGCAGGCATCACAGGTTCACTGGGTTGCTGTGTGAAAGAACAGATAACACATCTAGAGAGATAAAGAGAGATAGAGGGGAGGGGAGTGGCCACAAACTGGGAAAGATACAGATACAAGGAGAGAGAGGAAAACGCAGAAAGACAGCGACAGACAGAGAGTGAGACAGACAGAAATACAGTGATACAAAGAGTTGTTGATGAATGTAAAAGTCCAATTATATGGAATTTGAGTTTGACATCGGAAGACTAAAGAAAGAGAACAGCATAGAGTACAGAAAGGAGAGCAGAGTAATGACGTGATGGCCAGAGAATATAGGGTGCTGATGGACTGTTTAGTGAGCGGAAAAGGACCGAATGTGCAGCGTGTCAGAGGGAAGAGTGGAATAGGAAAGAGATAAGGAGGTGGAGGGAGGGGGAGGAAAGCGAGGGAAAGGAGCTGGAAAAAAAGTGGAAGGCAGGGAGGAGGAAAGGGAGAAGAATATGAGTTGGAGGAAGTGAGGAGGGGAAGAAAAGGAGTATGGAGGAGAGGAGATAGGGGAGATGCGTAGGAGTCTTCTCCTTTCAGCGTTGGGAGGAAGAGGGAACAGGGAAGAATAAAAAAGTCAGGCATGAATTAGACGAGGAAAGACAAAAAGAGAAGGAGGAGTAGGAGGATGTGGGAAGGGAAGGGGAGGAGGATTAGAGGATGAGAGGAGAGAAAGGGAAGAGGGAAGGGGAGGAGGATTAGAGGATGATGGGGGAGAAAGGGAAGAGAGAAGGGGAGGAGTATTAGAGGATGAGGGGAGAGAAAGGGAAGAGGGAAGAGGGGAAGGGGAGGGGAGGAGGATTACAGGATGAGAGGGTAGAGAAACAGGGAAGGAGAGAGGGGAGATAGGGGGTAGAGAAACAGGGAAGGAGAGACATGGAAGGGGGGGGGGGGGGTCTGTACTAGCAGGCATGTGTATCCCCAGAGAGGGAGAGAAAAATACAAGGGATATCCCTATGGAGCGAGAGACTGGGTATTTTTCACGTGTTTGCATGTTTGTGTTTGAGAAAGCAAGCAAGATACCATTGATTTGGTGTTGAGGTGTCTGTATGTACTGTACCTGAGTGTGAATCTAGACTGTGTCATCTTTGGCGATGCTTTGGAGCAAGTAAACGTGCTGTGTTCGTCTGTCTGTCTGTCTGTCTGTCTGTCTGTCTGTCTGTCTGTCTGTCTGTCTGTCTGTCTGTCTGTCTGTCTGTCTGTCTGTCTGTCTGTCTGTCTGTCTGTCTGTCTGTCTGTCTGTCTGTCTGTCTGTCTGTCTGTCTGTCTGTCTGTCTTATCTTGCCACAATGTCGTTCTAGATTTAATTTGAATTGTGTCGGTGGAAGACTAAGTCAATGTAGGTGTCGTTATTAAGCATGCAGAGGTGTTAATGTGTGTTAGACTGAGTGAGTTTAGGTGTTAATGATGGTGTGACCTGCTCTCTCTACAGGTGTTTTTTTCAGCGGTAAACACTGGTCATGGGGCACGGACAAACAAACACTCACACGCACACACGCGCACACACACACGCGCACACACACACACACACACACACACACACACACACACACACACACACACACACACACACACACACACAGACACACACACACACACACACACACACACACACACACACACACACACACACACACACACACACACACACACACACACACACACACGCACACGCACATGAGCACAAACACACACACACACACACACGAACACGCAAACACACACACGAACACGCAAACACACACACAGCACTTTGCAGTTTTTTGTGCATCACTTGTGTAATATCTCTTGTTATGAGGAATACAGTTTTCACCAGATGATTGAAAAAATACTACTCTACAGAGGCAAAGCAAAGCAGCAGAGCGGGGTGGTTTTACTGGGCCAGTGACACCCAGAGGGGAACAGTCGACGGTTCTGTTGCTACATGGTCCTGAGAAAAACACAATGGAAGACCTGGGACCTCTGTGAATGAATTAAAACTCTCAAAGATAAACAGTTCTTTAACTGGTGTATTGTGTGTGTGTGTGTGTGTGTGTGTGTGTGTGTGTGTGTGTGTGTGTGTGTGTGTGTGTGTGTGTGTGTGTGTGTGTGTGTGTGTGTGTGTGTGTGTGTGTGTGTGTAGTGTGTGTGTGTGTTTGTGATTTCCCTAGTTTTATAATTACCTTTGTGACTGTATCTGTGCCAGTCTTTACTGCTATAAGCAGAGAGGAGACTACAGGAGAGGAGGCTGTGATGCTTCACACAGAATAAGGAGACATGCATGTAGCTCTCCTGTGGAGAAACACTACAAGGATATTTCATTCTCTCCTCATTCTGTGGTGATAAACTTACATAGTGAATTTGGAGCTTTAATTGCTCTGCTCAGTATACAGTACATATGTGTTGTTTATGTGTGATGAACAACTTACCTGAGACTTAAAACATCAGCTGGACTGGTAGCTAGCTCTAAGTCTTGTTTTTGTAGGTACAGTTGACTGCTGAGTGCAGATTGCTGTCAATCAGGGTGAGGGATGAGTTGTTGTTGTCCTTTTGGAACTCTAGCCTACACTACTGAAGACTTGATCAGTGTTTTCCACTTGCGCCGGCTGTCGGCTATACAGCCGATTTACAGACACATTTTCAGTCAAAATACACTTAAGCTATTGTTTTCTGGCACATGTATTTATTTTATTTTGCATTCAGGGTCCAACATTAACAGGCCAATGGCTCTCGTCAGTCACTGGCCCGAGAAGGCCAGTAACTTATCAACACATTTTTGCATTACAGTTCAACATTTACCTGCTCTGTCGCGGTCTACAATTGAAAACCATTGAAGACTACATGTGTAAATGTCAAGCGATTTATATATGAGAAATATGATTGGCTGTTCAGTCAAGGACCACCCCGCTCCCGCAAGTCACAGCTTCTGGAGCACTCGAGCAGTACACGAGTTGATGCCTTCACACAGCACGCAATTATCTGCAGATAAACGAGGGAAACATTAGAGGGAGATGGTGAATTCTCCCCACTGCAGGAACAACAGGTCGAGGCAGGTCGAGATACAGCCTCACTCTGGTCCAAGATATGATACAAGAAAAACATGTTGAACTGTTTTGAAAGCTGACGATACTTATATATTATTCTCAAAGATAGTGATCTAGGTCTAGTGATTTAATCAGAGTAGACAACAGAGCAGTCAACCCCCCAAATTCCTTTGTTTTATATCAAATTCTACAACACCTAATGAAACAAAAAAAATGTATCAGTGTAATTTCCTGATAGAGGCAGCCAAAATAGAGCTTGTACGGCAAACCTTTCTTGCCTTCCTCAATCTGGATTCCATTGTATTTTCTCTGAAACATGCATGAAAGACTTGCCATAGGCTCTAATATATTGTATGTCTGATCCGTTTTGTCATACTCTATACCTACGTACCTCTCTCGGCCTGTTCAATGATCTGTTATGTTCTATATCTACGTACCTCTCTCGGCCTGTTCAATGATCTGTTATGTTCTATACCTACGTACCTCTCTCGGCCTGTTCAATGATCTGTTATGTTCTATATCTACGTACCTCTCTCGGTCTGTTCAATGATCTGTTATGTTCTATATCTACTTGCCCTCCTGGATCCCCCCAGCTAAACTAACTGGCTACTTACTATGTGCTTGTGTAAAACATTGCTTGCCCTCCTGGATCCCCCCAGCTAAACTAACTGGCTACTTACTATGTGCTTGTGTAAAACATTGCTTGCCCTCCTGGACCCCCCCAGCTAAGCTAACTAGCTACTTACTATGTGCTTGTGTAAAACATTGCTTGCCCTCCTGGATCCCCCCAGCTAAGCTAACTGGACACTTACTATGTGCTTGTGTAAAACATTGCTTGCCCTCCTGGATCCCCCCCAGCTAAACTAACTGGCTACGTACTATGTGCTTGTGTAAAACATTGCTTGCCCTCCTGGATCCCCCCCAGCTAAGCTAACTGGCTACTTACTATGTGCTTGTGTAAAACATTGCTTGCCCTCCTGGATCCCCCCCAGCTAAACTAACTGGCTACTTACTATGTGCTTGTGTAAAACATTGCTTGCCCTCCTGGATCCCCCCAGCTAAGCTAACTGGCTACTTACTATGTGCTTGTGTAAAACATTGCTTGCCCTCCTGGATCCCCCCAGCTAAGCTAACTGGCTACTTTCTATGTGCTTGTGTAAAACATTGCTTGCCTTCCTGGATCCCCCCAGCTAAGCTAACTGGCTACTTACTATGTGCTTGTGTAAAACATTGCTTGCCCTCCTGGATCCCCCCAGCTAAGCTAACTGGCTACTTACTATGTGCTTGTGTAAAACATTGCTTGCCCTCCTGGATCCCCCCAGCTAAGCTAACTGGCTACTTACTATGTGCTTGTGTAAAACATTGCTTGCCCTCCTGGATCCCCCCCAGCTAAGCTAACTGGCTACTTACTATGTGCTTGTGTAAAACATTGCTTGATCAGCAGCTCTTGCAGCAGTGTGATTTCCTAACTGTAACAGTAGCCAAGTCCTGTTAGCTGTCACTCTCACATCAGGGGGTTGTGCTGCTGTTTCCAGTCGTTTTCACTTCCATAGTCTGTTTTAACCTGAGGACTGATTATGCTGTTCAGGGAAAACAGCCTCAGAAGATATCTCCCTCTCTCTGTGTGTGTGTGTGTGTGTGTGTGTGTGTGTGTGTGTGTGTGTGTGTGTGTGTGTGTGTGTGTGTGTGTGTGTGTGTGTGTGTGTGTGTGTGTGTGTGTGTGTGTGTGTGTGTGTGTGTGTGTGTGTGTGTGTGTGTGTGTGTGTGTGTGCATTTTGGGAACGAATAAGGAGCAACCACATACACACAGAGTGGTTGGGGTGTTGACATGGGCTGCTTATCTGTGGTGTATTACAGTAGTAGTGATGACCTCGCAGTCCTGCTCCTTGGCTGGGTGGTGGTGGAGGAGCATGTCCAGCATATTCTACTGACCTCTGACTCCTGGCACGTGCACTACAACCCTCACAGATACACAGGCTACTGTACAGCCCTCTGTAGGCCAGGCCCCTTCCCCGTAATACACTATTGATAACTGATAATCCACTTTAGAGGAAAACCATCTTGTCTTTGGCAATACAAGACACCTGGCATGCAGCAACAAGATGCATTTGCAGAGGCATGCATTGAAGGTTTGTGTGTGTGTGTTTCTTCTCACCGACTGTTTTACAGTGTTGCTGATATCTCCTCCCAGAGAGATAGCCTGTCTGTACAGGTGTCTGACGTGTCTGTTCTGGTGTTTGATCAACTGGACTTGGCTCATGTATGCATCATACGTGTGTGTGTGTACATTGTTGCATGTTCACAAACCTAAGCATGTGTAACAAAGTTTAATTGGTAACCTCATTTATCAGCTTTAAATGTCACCACCAGTGAAATGGAAGTTGCTAGCTTTTCGTTGGCATAACTGGCTAGAGCCTTGTCAAGAGGGCCGTCACGTGTGTTTGTGAGACAGAGGATACTAGATGAAGGACCAGTAAGGAATAAATAGTATACTGTTAAGCAAACATAGTGATGTCCATCACACATGCATACAGTATGTGTGTGTTCTGTATGTACAGATGTAGGATCTTAATTTGAGCCAGTTTGTTAAAATTAACAGGAAATGTGGATGATAAATAATGGACATTTTTGAAGGGGTTGATACTTTTTTTGTAAAGGAAAATCAAGTCTGAAATGTGCAAGTGGAAACTACAAACTTCAGAAGCCTTTAAAAATCTCAAATACACTACAAGTTGTAGTTCTCCTGCAACAGGGTGATCAAATGAAGATCCTACATATGTATGCCCCTGTGCAAGAGTAGCACAGTAAGTATTGAGTTCTCTCTGTATTGATGGGCCAAGCAGCTCTCTCTGGCTAGGTACCCTGTGGTAATGTAATGTATGTGATTCATCATATATCAACACGTTTAATGTCTCTTTCCTCTTCTGTTTTCCTCCTCACATGACAAGCTGAGAGAGAGAGGGGATATGAGAGAGGGGATATGAGAGAGAGGGGATATGAGAGAGGGGATATGAGGGGATATGAGAGAGGGGATATGAGAGAGGGGATATGAGGGGATATGAGAGAGAGGGGATATGAGAGAGGGGATATGAGGGGATATGAGAGAGGGGATATGAGAGAGAGGGGATATGAGAGAGGGGATATGAGAGAGAGGGGATATGAGAGAGGGGATATGAGAGAGAGGGGATATGAGAGAGGGGATATGAGAGAGGGGATATGAGAGAGAGGGGATATGAGAGAGGGGATATGAGAGAGGGGATATGAGAGAGAGGGGATATGAGAGAGAGGGGATATGAGAGAGAGGGGATATGAGAGAGGGGATATGAGAGAGGGGATATGAGAGAGAGGGATATGAGAGAGGGGATATGAGAGAGAGATATGAGAGGAGGATATGAGAGAGAGGGATATGAGAGAGAGGGGATATGAGAGAGGGGATATGAGAGAGGGATATGATATGAGAGAGGGGATATGGGGGGGATATGAGAGAGAGGGGATATGAGAGAGAGGGGGGATATGAGAGAGGGGATATGAGAGAGGGGATATGAGAGAGAGAGGGGGATATGAGAGAGAGGGATATGAGAGAGATATGAGAGAGGGGGATATGAGAGAGAGAGGGATATGAGAGAGGGGATATGAGAGAGGGGATATGAGAGATATGAGAGAGAGGGGATATGAGAGAGGGGAGAGAGAGAGAGAGAGAGAGAGAGAGAGAGAGAGAGAGAGAGAGAGAGAGAGAGAGAGAGAGAGAGAGAGAGAGAGAGAGAGAGAGAGAGAGAACTGGAATGTTATTTGGCCCACACAGAGAGTACACAGTAGCAGAATACCTGACCACTGTGACTGACCAAAAATCAAGGAAAGCTTTTACTATGTACAGACGCAGTGAGCATAACCTTGCTATTGAGAGAGGCCGCCTGGCTCTTAACCTAACCTAAATTCCCCTATCAGTTAGATGAAATACCACAGCAGTAAGATGTGTGACCTGTTGCCACAAGATAAGAGAAACCAGAGCACACACACCATTGTAAATACAACCTATATGTATCTGTTTATTTATTTTCCCTTTCATACTACAACTATTAGCACATTTCTACAACACTTTACAAGGCCAATAATATAACATGTATAACATGCAATGTTAACTGTTCATTTCTGATTGTTTACTTCCTTTGTTTATCTCCCTTTGGTTTATTGTCTATTCCACTTGCTTTGTTCATGTAAACACATTTCCCATACTAATAAAGCCCTTTGAATTGAGAGAGAGAGAGAGACAAAACAGATTTGTTGGACACCCACGCTCAGTCTACGTTATCAACAAACCAAACCCCAACACAACACCGCGTAAGGAAACACCAACACTACAAAGTTTAAACAACGTTATGTAGATCCTGGGGTGGTGCAGTGGTCTAAGACACTACCACTGGAGCACATGCACAGTGTACTGCTGCCAGCATGGCTTCAAATAGATTACTCTTTCAACACGCTCTTATCTACCTTTCACCTCTATCTCTCACTATCCAATAAGCAAACAAAATACTTAAAGGCCCAGTGCAGTCAAAAACTAGATTTACCTGTGTTTTATATATTCCACAATATGAGTTTAGAAGAATAGTGTGAAATTGTGAAAATGATGATCATGTCCTTTTAGTGTAAGAGCTGTTTGAAAAGACAGCCTGGAATTTCAGCTTGTTTTGGTGGGATGGAGTTTTGGCCTTCTTGGTGACATCACCCGGCAGTAAATTAGGTAATAGACCAATCATATATAGAGTTCCAAACATCTCTGTCAATAACAGCTAGTTTTCAGTTTTCCCCTCCACACTCAGACCACTCCCAGACTGTCATAGCAAAATGATTGCTTGACAAATTGCTCTTTGACCGTTTGGATTGAAAACAACCACAGTAAGGTACTTAATTTTAACCCACAAATGATTGAATTGTGAGATAAAAACAGCTGTATTGGACTGTTAAAAAAAATGGAATAAAAAAAACTTGACATAGATCCAGCTCAGGCGTCATTCCTGTTCCGAAGGTAGATGTTGATCGTGCACCTGCCGCTTATTCGAGCTACTCGTGCCAGGCTTGTACAGTACCTGCGCTTTCATGTCGCCCATGGCTAGTCGAACGGCGAACGCTTTGTTGAGACGATGCTGAAACATCAATCCATGGGCGAGTCAGTCCCACATTCAAAGTTTAAAAAATCTAATCAAAATGAAGGAAATCAAATCAAAATTGAGGAAAAGTTCACCTGCAAACTGAGCACATCATGGTGTGAAATGGGCCGTCTTTCTTACGGACATCATTTCTTTGGTGTGCTAATCAACATCCCCTTTTCCCCATTCCTATCGATAAAATAATTTTATTAGCAGACTCCACGTACTTCCCATCTCACAGTGGAGACACGAGGCAGAAATAATAATACATTTTTATTTGCGATGGCAGGTAACATGGGTCTGGTTTGGACTGCCTTACAGTAGAGCACTGCAGGGGCCTGACTCCCTCTCTCTCACCTGCAATGCACCACATACCTCTCACCTCCAACTTCACATCTCTCTTTCTTTCAGTCCTATCTCTAACTCTATTACTATCACACTGAGTCTCTCTCTCTCTCTGTCTCTCTCTCACACACACACTGAATCTCTCTCTCTGTCTCTCTCTCGCTCACTGAGTCGCTCTTTCACTATCACACTGTCTCTTTCTCTCTCTCCCTCTCTCTTACTATCACACTGTCTCTCTCTCTCTCTCCCTCTCTCTTGCTATCACACTCTCTCTCTCCCTCTCTCTTACTATCACACTGTCTCTCTCTTGCTATCACACTGTCTCTCTCTCTCTCGCTCTGTCTCTCTCACACTGAGTCTCTCTCTCTCCCTCTCTCTCTCTCTCTCTCTCTCTCTCTCTCTCTCTCTCTCTCTCTCTCTCTCTCTATCTCTCTCTTACTATCACACCGAGTCTCTATCTCTCATTCTCTCTTACTATCACACTGAGTCTCTATCTCTCCTTCTCTTTTACTATCACACTGAGTCTCTCTCTCTGCCTCTCTCTTGCTATCACACTGAGTCTCTCTCCATCTTTCTTACTATCACACTGAGTCTCTCTCTCTGCCTCTCTCTTGCTATCACACTGAGTCTCTGTCTCTCTCCCTCTCTCTAATATCACAATGCGTCTCTCTCTCTCTTGCTATCACACTGTCTCTCTCTCTCTCTCTCTCCCCCTCTCTTACTATCACACCGAGTCTCTATCTCTCCTTCTCTTTTACTATCACACTGAGTTTCTGTCTCTCTCTGCCTCTCTCTTGCTATCACACTGAGTCTCTGTCTCTCTCCCTCTCTCTAATATCACAATGCGTCTCTCTCTCTCTTGCTATCACACTGTCTCTCTCACAATGCGTCTCTCACAATGCGTCTCTCACAATGCGTCTCTCACAATGCGTCTCTCACAATGCGTCTCTCACAATGCGTCTCTCACAATGCGTCTCTCACAATGCGTCTCTCACAATGCGTCTCTCACAATGCGTCTCTCACAATGCGTCTCTCACAATGCGTCTCTCACAATGCGTCTCTCACAATGCGTCTCTCTCTCTCTCTCTCTCTCTCTCTCTCTCTCTCTCTCTCTCTCTCTCTCTCTCTCTCTCTCTCTCTCTCTCTCTCTCTCTCTCTCTCTCTCTCTCTCTCTCTCTCTCTCTCTCTCTCTCTCTCTCTCTCTCTCTCTCTCTCTCTCTCTCTCTCTCTCTCTCTCTCTCTCTCTCTCTCTCTCTCTCTCAGCCTCTCTCTCTCTCTCTTACTGTCACATCGAGTCTGTCTCTCTCTAGGAATTTTTGGTAATTCATTTTTTTGATTTTATTATTTCATTTAACAATTATTTAACCAGGTAAATCATTGAGAACACATTCTCTTTTACAATAACCACGTGACCAATATAGGGAAATAACTGTGCCGCAAAGCAGTCATGTGATAAAATACAGGCAAAGCAGTCATTTCTTAATACCATTTTGTGACTAGGGGGCAGTATTTTCATTTTTGGATAAAAAACCTTCCTGTTTTAAACAGGATATTTTGTCACGACAAGATGCTCGACTATGCAGATAATTGACGGCTTTGGATAGAAAACACTCTAACATTTCCAAAACTGCAAAGATATTGTATGTGAGTGCAACAGAACTGATGTTACAGGTGAAACCCAGATAAAAATCCAATCAGGAAGTACCCCATATTTTGAAAGCGCTGCATGCCAATGACTGCTTATATGGCTGTGAATGGGCTACGAATGAGTTTACGCTTTCTACGTATTACCCAAGGTGTCTACAGCATCGTGACGTCTTTTTACGCATTTATGTTGAAGAATAGCCGTAAGGGACCACATTGAGCAAGTGGTCGCATGATGGCTCCCGCAGAAAATCTTGCGTAAATTACAGAAGTAGCCATTATTCCAATCGCTTCTAATGAGAAACCAATTGTCCCGGTGGATATATTGTCGAACAGATATGTGAAAAACACCTTGAGGATTGTTTCTAAACAATGTTTGCCATGTTTCTGTCGATGTTATGGAGCTAATTTGGAAAAAAAGTTTGGCGTTGTAGTGACCGCATTTTCCGGTCGATTTCTCAGCCAAACGTGAAGAACAAACGGAGCTATTTCGCCTACAAAAATTATCTTTTTGGAAAAAGGGAACATTTGCTATCTAACTGGGAGTCTCGTGAGTGAAAACATCCGAAGTTCTTCAAAGGTAAATGATTTAATTTGATTGCTTTTCTTATATTCGTGAAAATGTTGCCTGCTGCTAGCAGGGCATAATGCTATGCTAGGCTATGATAAACTTACACAAATGCTTGTCTAGCTTTGGTTGTAAAGCATATTTTGAAAATCTGAGATGACAGGGTGATTAACAAAAGGCTAATATATTTCATTGGTGATTTTCATGGATAGGAATATTTTCTAGGGATATTTATGTCCGATGCGTTATGCAAATTAGTGTCAGGCGATGATTACGCTCCCGCATGCGTGATGGGAAGTTCGTAGAGGTTAAAGTCCATGCAAAAACATACAGTATTTACAACACATATCATTAAAAGGTAGGGGACACAAATAGCAGCTACTGACACTAAAAGCAGTCACAGGACAGAGGTGGATAAAAGGAGCCCTTTTCCCCATTCCTATCGATAAAATAATTTTATTAGCAGACTCCACGTACTTCCCATCTCACAGTGGAGACACGAGGCAGAAATAATAATACATTTTTATTTGCGATGGCAGGTAACATGGGTCTGGTTTGGACTGCCTTACAGTAGAGCACTGCAGGGGCCTGACTCCCTCTCTCTCACCTGCAATGCACCACACACCTCTCACCTCCAACTCTACATCTCTCTTTCTTTCAGTCCTATCTCTAACTCTCTTGCTATCACACTGTCTCTCACTCTCTCTATCACATTGAATCTCTCTCTCCCTCACTATCATACTGAGTCTCTCTCTCTAGTTCTCTTTCTCACATTGAATCTGTCTCTCTCTATCCCTCACTATCATACTGAGTCTCTCTCTCTCTAGTTCTCTTTCTCACATTGAATCTCTCTCTCTCTGTCCCTCACTATCACACTGAGTCTCTCTCTAAGTTTCAATGGCCAAGGTGCATAAAGATAGGAATTATTGGTAACTACCTTTTTTTGTTTTTTAAAGTCCATGCAAGTAGTTAAGGGCGCTGTACTGCAGCGCAAGCTGTGTCACCAGAGACCCTGGGTTCGCGCCCAGGCTCTGTCGTAACCTGGCCGCGCCCGGGAGGTCCGTGGGGCGACGCACAATTGGCCTAGCGCCGTCCAGGTTAGTGAAGGCTTGGCCGGTAGGGATATCCTTGTCTCATCGCGCACCAGCGACTCCTGTGGCGGGCAGGTGCGCGAAGCAGTTAGTGTTGGTTGGGTTGTGTATCGGAGGATGCATGACTTTCACCCTTCGTCTCTCCCGAGCCCGTGTGGGAGTTGTAGCGATGAGACAAGATAGTAGCTACTAAAAACAATTGGATACCAAGAAATTGGGGAGAAAAAGGGGTAAAAAAAATGAATAAAAAAATCCATGCAAGAACATACTGTATTTACAACACATATCATTAACTTCTTGCGTCGAGCCATCCCGGATCCGGGATCGTGACTACAGCCTCAAGCCCATTACCATAACGCAATGTTAACTATTCATGAAAATCGCAAATGAAATGAAATCAATATGCTAGCTCTCAAGCTTAGCCTTTTGTTAACAACACTGTCATCTCAGATTTTCAAAATATGCTTCTCAACCATAGCAAAACAAGCATTTGTGTAACAGTATTGATAGCTAGCGTAGCATTTTGCGTAGCATTTAGCGTTAGCATTCAGCAGGCAACATTTTCACAAAAACCAGAAAAGCATTCAAATAAAATAGTTTACCTTTGAAGAACTTCGGATGTTTTCAATGAGGAGACTCTCAGTTAGATAGCAAATGTTCAGTTTTTCCTGAAACATTATTTGTTTAGGACAAATCGCTCCGTTTTCTGCGTCACGTTTAGCTACGAAAAAAACCTGTATCCAGGATTGTGTAAATCTATCCGCAAGCTCATTAGCATAACACAACGTTAACTATTCATGAAAATCGCAAATGAAATGTAATTAATATGCTAGCTCTCAAGCTTCACCTTTTGTTAACAACACTGTCATCTCAGATTTTCAAAAATATGCTTCTCAACCATAGCAAAACAAGCATTTGTGTAACAGTATTGATAGCTATTGATAGCTAGCGTAGCATTTAGCGTTAGCATTCAGCAGGCAACATTTTCACAAAAACCAGAAAAGCATTCAAATAAAATAATTTACCTTTGAAGAACTTCAGATGTTTTCAATCGATGATAAATCCTTCGTGGCAGTTGACTTTTATTCTGAAGAAATGGAACGTGCATGGACCTAGAGATTACGCAATAATTTCGACACAGGACACCGGCAGACACCTGGTAAATGTAGTCTCTTATAGTCAATTTTCCAATGATATGCCTACAAATACGTCACGATGCTGCAGACACCTTGTAGAAACGACAGAAAGGGCAGGCTCATTCCTGGCGCATTCACAGCCATATAAGGAGACATTGGAACACAGCGCCTTCAGAATCTGGGGCATTTCCTGTATGAAACTTCATCTTGGTTTTGCCTGTAGCATTAGTTCTGGGGCACTCACAGATAATATATTTGCAGTTTTGGAAACGTCAGAGTTTTTTCTTTCCAAAGCTGTCAATTACATGCATAGTCGAGCATCTTTTCTTGTTTAAAACGGGAACGTTTTTTATCCCAAAATTAAAAGAGCGCCCCCTATCTCGAAGAAGTTAATAGGCAGGGGACACAGATATTAGCTACTGATTTTAAAAGCAGTTGCAGGGGTGGATAACCAGGCCATGTAAAGTGTTAAAGAAACTAGGGATGGAGATTATTGGTGTAGTTTTAAATCCTGTTTGAGTTTATTCCTGTCAGTAGCAGCAATGTTAAGGATTTGGGGAGCCAGTTGGAGTGGGATTTGCATGTCCGCAATTGTTTTATTGATGTAATAATGTACATTGCCAAAGCGTACTTTGGAAATGAAGTGATTCAGTAACATTAATAATCAAGAGGATGGGCTTCTATTAGAAGTGGAAATCAGTAAATAAGGACATGAGGAACAAAGGCTATTTTAAGCTTACGGGTTTGGTGTAAGGGTTACAATTAGGGTTAGGGTCAGAATCAGGGTTAGGGTAAAGGTAAGGGGTTAGTGGTTAGGTTTAGGGTTACAGGTTAAGATTAGGGTAAGTGTAAGGGTTAAGGTAAATAGGATTTTGAGGAAATTATTTGTAGGTCCCCACAAGGATAGAATAACATAAAACCCACACACACATGTACAGTAACACCTTACAGATGCTTAGCCCCGAAACAGCTGAGTGATCAAACCACAGAGTGAGAGTGGTACAATTGAGGTCAGAGAGTCGTCCTGAGGGACCTCTAAACACACACCAAGGACGCTCTCTGGGCTTGGCTCTTGTGTATGTATGTGTGCGTATGTGTGTGTGCGTGTGAGTGCGTTTGTGTGTGTGTGTGCGCGCGTGCGTGTGTGCGTGTGTGTCACAGGTAGTATGACAGCTTTCTTACTGGATGTTCAACCCTATGTTATCATTGTTATTTATTCTAATAAACTGGAGCACACACGCACATGAACACATACACACATGGACACACACACACACACACATCTCTGTCATCTTCTTGAGTACATCTTCTGTTTAACCTTTAGCCTATTACCTCTGGCCTCCATCCACACAGATTCCAGTGGTGCTGCTGTAACCATGGCAACATGGAATTGTCACTAGGTTACTGTCAGTTATAAAAGCGTCCAGCATTGAGGTTGAATGCTGGGCTACACATACAGTGGGGAGAACAAGTATTTGATACACTGCCGGTTTTGCAGGTTTTCCTACTTAGAAAGCATGTAGAGGTCTGTAATTCTTATCATAGGTACACTTCAACTGTGAGAGACGGAATCTAAAACAAAATCCAGAATATCACATTGTATGATTTTTAAGTAATTAATTAGCATTGTATTGCATGACATAAGTATTTGATCACCTACCAACCAGTAAGAATTCCGGCTCTCACAGACCCTCTGTTCTCCACTCATTACCTGTATTAACCTGTTGCGACGAGCAATCCCGTATCCGGGATCCTATTTATAGACTCAATCTCATTAGCATAACGCAACGTTAACTATTGTTCATCACATTTGGCTACGAAAAAAAACTGTATCCAGGAGTGTAATTATCGCCACAAGCTCATTAGCATAACGCAACGTTAACTATTCATGAAAATCGCAAATGAAATTAAATAAATATATTAGCTCTCAAGCTTAGCCTTTTGTTAACAACACTGTCATCTCAGATTTTCAAAATATGCTTTTGAACCACAGCTAAACAAGCATTTGTGTAAGAGTATTGATAGCTAGCATACCATTAAGCCTAGCATTCAGCATGCAACATTTTCACAAAAACAAGAAAAGCATTCAAATAAAATAATTTACCTTTGAAGAACTTCAGATGTTTTCAATGAGGAGACTCTCAGTTAGATAGCAAATGTTCAGTTTTTCCAAAAAGATTATTTGTGTAGGAGAAATCGCTCCGTTTTGTTCATCACGTTTGGGTAAGAAAAACCCCCAAAATTAAGTAATTACAACGCAAACTTTTTTCCAAATTAACTCCATAATATTGACAGAAACATGGCAAACGTTGTTTAGAATCAATCCTCAAGGTGTTTTTCACATATCTATCGATGATAAATCATTCGTGGCAGTTGACTTTCTCCTCTCTAGAAAATGGAACGTGCATGGACCTGGAGATTATGCAAAGATTTTGACGGAGGACACCGGGCGGACACCTGGTAAATGTAGTCTCTTATAGTCCATCTTCCAATGATATGCCTACAAATACGTCACAATGCTGCAGACACCTTGGGAAAACGACAGAAAGTGCAGGCTCATTCCTGGCGCATTCACAGCCATATAAGGAGACATTGGAACACAGGGCATTCAAAATCTGGACCATTTCCTGTATGAAATTTCATATTGGTTTCGCCTGTAGCATTAGTTCTGTGGCACTCACAGATAATATCTTTGCAGTTTTGGAAACGTCAGAGTTTTTTCTTTCCAAAGCTGTCAATTACATGCATAGTCGAGCATCTTTTCGTGACAAAATATATTGTTTAAAACGGGAACGTTTTTTATCCAAAAATTAAAAGAGCGCCCACTATCTCGAAGAAGTTAACTGCACCTGTTTGAACTCGTTACCTGTATAAAAAACACCTGTCCACACACTCAATCAAACAGACTCCAACCGCTCCATAATGGCCAAGACCAGAGAGCTGTGTAAGGACATCACGGTTGAAATTGTAGACCTGCACAAAGCTGGGATGGGCTACAGGACAATAGGCAAGCAGCTTGGTGAGAAGGCAACAACTGTTGGCGCAATTATTAGAAATTGGAAGAAGTTCAAGATGACAGTCAATCACCCTCAGTCTGGTTCTCCATGCAAGATCCCACACGCACGCAAGGTCCCCCTGCTCAAGCCAGCGCATGTCCAGGCCCATCTGAAGCTTACCAATGACCATCTGGATGATCCAGAGGAGGAATGGGAGAAGGTCATGTGGTCTGGTGAGACAAAAATAGAGCTTTTTGGTCTAAACTCCACTCGCCGTGTTTGGAGGAAGAAGAATGATGGGTACAACGCCAAGAACACCATCCCAACCGTGAAGCATGGAGGTGGAAACATCATTCTTTGGGGATGCTTTTCTGCAAAGGGGACAGGAAGACTGCACCGTATTGAGGGGAGGATGGATGGGGCCATGTATCACGAGATCTTGGCCAACAACCTCCTTCCCTCAGTAAGAGCATTGAAGATGAGTCGTGGCTGGGTCTTTCAGCACGACAACAACCCTAGCCAGTCTCCAGACCTGAACCCAATAGAAAATCTTTGGAGGGAGCTGAAAGTCCGTATTGCCCAGCAACAGCGCCGACACGTGAAGGATATGGAGAAGGTATGTATGGAGGAGTGGGACAAAATCCCTGCTGCAGTGTGTGCAAACCTGGTCAAGAACTACAGGAAACGTATGATCTCTGTATTTGCAAACAAAGGTTTCTGTACCAAATATTAAGTTATGCTTTTCTGATGTATCAAATACTTATGTCATGCAATAAAATGCAAATTAATTACTTAAAAATCATACAATGTGATTTTCTGGATTTTTGGATCTCTCATAGTTGAAGTGTACCTATAATAAATATGACAGACCTCTACATGCTTTGTAAGTGGCAAAACCTGCAAAATCGGCAGTGTATCAAATACTTGTTCTCCCCACTGTATATGTACTGTGATGCATACACACAGGTGCTAACTCACATTTCTCACACATAAGTACGCACTCACATTATTACAGACAGAAATACTCCTCCATTTCATCAGCTGTCCAGGTGGCTGGTCTCAGACGATCCTGCAGATGAAGAAGCCGGATGTGGAGGTCCTGGGCGGGCGTGGTTACACATGGTCCACGGTTGAGAGACTGGTTGGACGTACTGCCAAATTCTCAAAAATTATGTTGAGCCGGCTTATGGTAGAGAAAATAACATTCCATTTTTTGGCAACAGCTCTTGTGGACATTCCTGCAGACAGCTTGCCAATTGTACTCTCCTTCAAAACTTGAGACATCTGTGGCATTGTGTTGTGTGACAAAACTGCACATTACATTTTGCGTTTATATATTTTTTCACAATTCAGTAGTTGTCACAGTTAATCCCCACAATTCACCCAGTAATCTACAATGTTTGGTTATGCTAATTTCTGTTCAGTTATTAAATACAGTAACCCCATGGACAGGCAAACGACAGGTCAAGGCAGGCAGGGATCGATAATCCAGGGCAGAGGCCAAGGTACAGGACGGCAAGCATGCTCAGGTCAGGCAGAGGTCGGTAATCCAGAGGTGGAGCAAAGGTATAGGATGGCAGGACAGGTAAAGGTCAAAAACCAGGATGATGAGAAAAAGAGAGACTAGTGAAAACCTGTAGCTGAGCGAAACCACTGGTAGGCTTGAACAAACAAGACAAACTGGCAACAGACAGACAGAAAACACAGGTGTAAATACACAGGGGATAATGGGGAAGATGGGCGACACCTGGAGGAGGGTGGGGAGACTTTCTTCCTGTTATCGGTTTCACAGTGGTCACAAGTCGTCTGTCATAATTTGTCTGTTAACCTCTTGCGCCAAGCCATCCCGGATCCGGTATCGTGACTACAGCCTCAAGCTCATTACCATAACGCAACGTTAACGATTTCTAAAAATCGCAAATGAAATGAAATAAATATGCCTGCTCTCAAGCTTAGCCTTTTCTTAACAACACTGTCATCTCAGATTTTCAAAATATGCTTTTGAACCATAGAAAATCAATCATTTGTGTAAGAGTGTTGATGGCTAGCTTAGCATTTAGCGTAGCATTTAGCACGCAACATATTCACAAAAATCAGCAAAGGAATCAAATAAAATAATTTACCTTTGAAGAACTTCAGATGTTTCAATGAGGAGACTCTCAGTTACATAGCAGATGTCCAGTTTTTCCTGAAAGATTCTTTGTGTAGGACAAATCGCTCCGTTTTGTTACTACGCATTTGGCTACCGAAACTAACCGAAAATTCAGTCAGCTAAACATCAAACTTTTTTCCGAATTAACTCCATAATATTGACCGAAACATGGCAAACGTTGTTTGAATCAATCCTCAAGGTGTTTTGTCAAATATCTCTTCATTGATATGCCGTTCGTGGAAGCATGGTTTTTCTCAGAATCACATGGAAAAATACCAGCAGCTGAGTTTTGCGCACCAATTTCCACGCAGGACACCGTGCGGACACTTGGCAAATGTAGTCTCTTATGGTCAATCTTCCAATGATATGCCTGCAAATACGTCACAATGCTCCAGACCCCTTGGGGAAACGATAAAAAGGGTAGGCTTATTCCTGTCACATTCACAGCCATATAAGGAGATAATGAAAAACGTAGCCTCAGAAATCCTGTTCATTTCCTGGTTGCAGAAACATCTTGGTTTTGCCTGAAGCTTTTGTTCTAGGGCACTCACAGTCAAAATCTTTGCAGTTCTGGAAACGTCAGAGTGTTTTCTTTCCAAAGCTATCAATTCCATGCATAGTCATCTTTTCGTGACAAAATATTGCACTTAAAACGGGCACGTCTTTTTATCCAAAAATGAAATACTGCCCCTAGAGTCGTAAGAGGTTAACACTCCCTCTTTGCCTATGTAGAACCATTCTTTATCAGACATCGTATAACTTCTGTTAGTTATAATTCTACATCAAATGTATGCATTATTTAGTCATTATTGATAAAAATCATTCAACATATCCTACCTTTGACTAAATATTATACATCCAATCACACATCTATTTTTTATTAGAAATATTAAAAAGCACATCTATTTTTATTAGAAATATTAAAAAGCACACATCTATGGTTATCCAAAATCAACTACACTGACTGTTCTAGGCCTACATCAGAATCATAACTCTTCTTATCAGGATTTGTGTTAAAATCTTCATCAAAGAAACAGTCTAAACATCAAAACAAGAAACAATCTAAAATCCCTAAACATCAAAAATGGCCTTATCCAATTTAGGCTTTTCGTGTGTAAAGGAGCCGGATCCATCCGCTAGGTCTGGGGGCATGTATTCAACATTCCACTGGTCAGAGCTTGGAATCGGTCCGTATCTCACCATCTGTTGTGTCATCGATTTCTCCAGAGTCCTAGAAATGAGACCTCTCACGCAAGGAATAAGACAACAGCCGCACAAAACTAACACAGTCACACAGGTGAAGGTTGCCCACAACACAGTTATCATTACATTTTTCCATTCTCCAAACATACTGTCAAAACAATTAGTCAGAGAAGTATCCACCCCAGAGTTTTCTGCCAACTCGTCACTGATCCGCCTGGAGCTGTGTTATTTCTGGGACAAAACCTCACATACCCCCCCATTCTTTTCAGCCAGCAACATATCCAAGGCTATTCTATCCTGACATCCCATCAACCTAGTTGCAGCTGTTATCACCATAAGATGATTGACCACCGGTCCAATTGGTATGCAGGTTAGGCCACAGTCTTACCCCTCCACAAACCACCAGACATCCACTCTAGGCCTTTTCATGTGCCAGTCAAGTCCCTCATTGTCTTGTCGGTTGTAACATTCTCTGTCCTATTGCATGTTCTTACTTCCCCTACGTCCCATCCGTGTGTGATGTAGCGAGCCATACAATAGTAATGTCCTCCTGTAACTGTGAAAGGGGGACAGATAAATTAAGACACAGATTAATGCAACTGTCATTGTCCGGCTTCCCTGCCCTCATGAACAGCTTTACCATACAGGCCATTCCCCTGGGTATATCAATTCCATCAAATGGAAAGGGAATGGTTGTCAACTGAGGTTTTGCTGTGGCGCAGGCCTAACATTCTTTTTTCGCTACTGATCTGGCTGTATACTGAATCCATTCTAACTATAGGTTAGAATCCCCATAATCAGTTTCCACCTCAATCACTTCCTTAAGATCTTTCGTCTGCACTATCCGCACCGGCCCTTGGCTCTGGACGACTCTGCTGTCAGTATCTGTTTTTTTTCTTCCTGGGGCTCTGCTTGTATTCTGGCTGACTATAGAGCTATCATCTGCCCTAACTTCTTCTTCCCGGAATGGCACTAGGGTGTCAACTGAAACCTATACCTTCACTATACTCCACCTCCTTCCATACTGGGTATGTGGATTCATATAGCCCTTTCTCTCTGTGTGAGCTATGACCTGTGTCCATGAACTACATGGGGAACTGTACAGATATCTTCCATAATGTCTTATAGTCCTAGACTGACAAGGAGTCAGAGACCCCATTAGGTCTATATAGAACTCCACCGAGACTTCCTTCCCAATCTCCACTCTCACTTCCTGTTTATCCAGATCAAGTGATCTCTTATGCTTGGTTAATACAAAATACTCATCGTCTAAACTATAGGTCAAGTTACCTCTTTCTGCATTCTCGGGATGGGTCATGGTGTATTTAAGAATATTGCTCCCACAATAAAACAGCTCAGACCAATCATCACTCCTGTAAAGCCCCACACTTTCCCGGAGAACATATCCTCAGCTAGAGGCCAGTCCACACTTTCACTTCTATGAACCCACACAGCGGGGAAAGGTCAGTACTCTGCTGCCTGTGACTGGAACGAATTGCAAAAATCGCTGAAGTTGGAGACTTTTATCTCCCTCACCAACTTCAAACATCAGATAGCTGAGCAGCTAACCGATCGCTGCAGCTGTACATAATCTATTGGTAAATAGCACACCCATTTTCACCTACCTCATCCCCACAGTTTTTATTTATTTACTTTTCTGCTCTTTTGCACACCAATATCTCTACCTGTACATGATCATTTATCACTTCAGTGTTAATCTGCAATATTGTAATTATTCGCCTACCTCCTCATGCCTTTTGCACACATTGTATATAGACTCCCCTTTTTTTCTCTGTGTTATTGACTTGTTAATTGTTTACTCCATGTGTAACTCTGTGTTGTCTGTTCACACTGCTATGCTTTATCTTGGCCAGGTCGCAGTTGCAAATGAGAACCTGTTCTCAACTAGCCTACCTGGTTAAATAAAGGTGAAATAAAAATAAAAAATAAAAAATGTATAAGGGAATCTTCAGTAGAGAGTTAACCCCCGAACCCTGTTGGTTTCGGATCTGCTCCTACCCCTGTGATTGTTCGACAAAAAAAATCCAAATTATATCCATAATATCGACAGAAACATGGCAAACATTTTTTATGATCAATATGCAAGGTGTTTTTCAAATATCTATTCGATAATATATCAACCCAGTACAATTGGCTTTTCAGTAGGAGCGAGAGGAAATATAACTACCTCTGTCTTTTACGCAAGAATCACTCTGAGAGCCCTCAGCTGGCCACTTACGCAATGTAGTCGTTTACGCTCATTCTTCAACATAAAGGCGTGAAACTACGTCAAAATGCTGTAGACACCTTAGGGAATACGTAGAAAAGGAATCTGGTTGATATCCCTTTCAATGGCCAATAGGGGTGCATAGGAACACAACGGTTTCAAAATAAGAGGCACTTCCTGATTGGATCTTCCTCAGGGTTTCACCTGCAATATCAGTTATGTTATACTCACAGACAATATTTTAACAGTTTTGGAGACTTTAGAGTGTTCTCTATCCTAAGCTGTCAATTATATGCATATTCTAGCATCTGGTCCTGAGAAATAGGTGGCTTACTTTGGGAACGTTGTTTTTCAAAAAATAAAAATAGTGCCCCCTAGTTTCAAGAGGTTAAGAAAGTTCTATTGATCCCTTCTATCAATTTGAACCAAACATGCTATTACAACTTTCAGTTTATTTCTTATACAAACACTAGCGACCATATATTTCCAGGCAAAACATACAAATAGTTTAATTACAATTAAAACCTCAGATTTTAGTCAGAGCATTTACTAGACTTGGGTCTCAAGCTTAGAAGGCAGCTATTTAACCACTGAATCACCATCACTATTGGAATGACGGAGCCTCCCCGCCAACAACCCTATTATTATAATTGCCTGTAGTCGCAAACTCCGGCACCGAGATAATTCTCAGAAAATAGCCCTAATTCAAAGGTCCAAGCTTTTATCCAGCGAGGGTTCTCCTTAATTCTCTCTCTCTCATTCTCTCTGTATGTCCCCTTATCTTGTAACCTTCTTTTCCGGGTTTCAGACAGCCCGGTATTTAACCCTCGTCCTGCTGTTTCCCTTGACTATCTACACCTTTCTTTTGACTGTCTCTATACACTTCTCTCGACTTTCTCTACCTCTATTCCCTTTCTCAATAAGTTTGCTAAATCCTGTCCGAGTTCGGTTAAATCTTTCCTGACTTTCCCTAGAGTAGCAATAATTATTTGATTCCTGTCTGTCCGCTCTCTCTCTCTCTCTCTCTTTGCTCTCTATCTACAGCCCACTGTAAAACCACCGCTGCCCCCTGTCCTGGGGTCCCCTTTTCCTTTTACAGCCGCACAATCCTTTTTCTGTCTCATCTTCTTCTTTTCTACCGCTATCCAATTACTATAGTTATGTTCTACAGTATAGTTTTAAAATCTAGGTGTATGTATTTCTATGATCTATGTATGTGTTGTTTACCGTTACCTAGTTACTATAGTTGCTCTTCTGTCTGACTATGTGTGTCTCTTTAATGTTTACAATCTATGTGTATGGATTACTAAAATCTATGTATGTGCTTAAAACTCTTATCTCTTATGTCACTATTCCCTATGCGTGTGCTCTCCTCTCTAGAAAACTTTATCTATAGTGGTGTCGATCGGACACTGTTGATCGTCCGATACCACTGTCGATCGTCCTATTTTTTGGTTGTTGTTGAAATCAATATCTCGTATCTTACTTCGCTATATTAGTTTTCCCTCTCCTCCTGTTTGGATATTAATTTCTTTCAGCGTTAAATAGGTTTAAGTTATCCTGTTCGCATAAAATTACCTTACCAGTTTTTAAATTTGGACTATGGCTAATTTACCGTATTAATGCTTAACCATGACTATGACTAATTTACCGCTTTAATGCTTAACCATGACCATGGCTAATTTACCTCTTTAATGCTTAACCATGACTATGACTAATTTACCGCTTTAATGCTTAACCATGACCATGGCTAATTTACCTCTTTAATGCTTAACCATGACTATGGCTAATTTACCTCTTTAATGCTTAACCATGACTATGGCTAATTTACCTCTTTAATGCTTAACCATGACTATGGCTAATTTACCTCTTTAATGCTTAACCATGACTATGGCTAATTTACCTCTTTAATGCTTAACCATGACTATGGCTAATTTACCTCTTTAATGCTTAACCATGACCATGGCTAATTTACCTCTTTAATGCTTAACCATGACCATGGCTAATTTACCGCATTAATGCTTAACCATGACTATGGCTAATTTACCTCTTTAATGCTTAACCATGACTATGGCTAATTTACCGCTTTAATGCTTAACCATGACTATGGCTAATTTACCACTTTAATGCTTAACCATGACCATGGCTAATTTACCGCTTTAATGCTTAACCATGACTATGGCTAATTTACCTCTTTAATGCTTAACCATGACCATGGCTAATTTACCGCTTTAATGCTTAACCATGACTATGGCTAATTTACCGCTTTAATGCTTAACCATGACTATGGCTAATTTACCTCTTTAATGCTTAACCATGACTATGGCTAATTTACTGCATTAATGCTTACCCATGACTATGGCTAATTTACCTCTTTAATGCTTAACCATGACTATGGCTAATTTACTGCATTAATGCTTAACCATGACTATGGCTAATTTACCTCTTTAATGCTTAACCATGACTATGGCTAATTTACCTCTTTATATTTACATGTAAGTCATTTAGCAGACACTCTTATCCAGAGCTTAACCATGACTATGGCTAATTTACTGCATTAATGCTTAACCATGACTATGGCTAATTTACCTCTTTAATGCTTAACCATGAGTTATCCTATTTGTACAAAACGACCGTCCTATTCTAACAACCTACTATATCCTCGTTATTTTTATTTGTGGCAGGGCCTTACCTCAGGTCTTTTTGGACCTGCCTCCCTATCAATCTTTCTTCAACAACAAGGTAAAACCCCTGAGTGAATCTGTTAGTAGTACTCAAGCTCCTATTATTGATCAATTCTAAGTATTTTTAGAACATCAAAACAAAGATATCTCAATTCATTCCCCCCAAATCGAGAATAAAGGCTACTGACCTGGTCTCGCAGACTAGGAAAAGCAATGTCGGTTGGATCTAGTCACCGTTCCTGTCAACTTGGAGTGTATACCGGCCTGATATAGAGCCTCAATGTCAGGGGACAGGACTTTATTTTACGGGACCACGGCCCGCCCGTGCACGGTTCTCGACTTGTTACCTCCAGATGACAGGAACAGATATTTAGATCCGGCTTCGAAGGACCAAATTGTTAGAGGAATATAATTCCTAGATGTTCGTTAACCAATTCAATTATAACAAAGCAAAACACTTTGTCCGTTTCTAAGAATTTGTAAGGTTCTTATTTGCATAAAATAGACAAAGATCAGTCTCAAAATTAATCAATAGTGTTTATTCCCGAGAGCTCAGAACATAAACACAATGTACATTAGTTTATATATCACACATAGCGTCATAGTGTCCTAAATGTCCCTCCTCCTCTCCGACAAGGACAAAGCTGCTTCAAAAGTCCATTCCAACACACACATATTGCTTATCATATGTTACCACAAGTTGCTCTTGATACTACCCATCCCGGATCCGGGAGCGTAATCATCGCCTGAAACGAATTAGCATAATGCAGCGGACATAATGAAATATATTGAGACACAGCTTAGCCTTTTGTTAATCACACTGTCATCTCAGATTTTCAAAATATGCTTTACAGCAGTTTATGTAAGTTTATCATAACCTAGCATAGCATTATGCCCTGCTAGCAGCAGGCAACATTTTCACGAAAATAAGAAAAGCAATCAAATTAAATCATTTACCTTTGAAGAACTCCAGATGTTTTCACTCACGAGACTTCCAGTTAGATAGAAAATGTTCAATTTTTCCAAAAATATTATTTTTGTAGGCGAAATAGCTCCGTTTGTTCTTGACGTTTGGCTGAGAAATCGACTGGAAAATGTGGTCACTACAACGCCAAACCTTTTTCCAAATTAGCTCCATAATATAGACAGAAACATGGCAAACGTTATTTAGAATCAATCCTCAAGGTGTTTTTCACATATCTATTCGATAATATATCCACCGGGACAATTGGTTTCTCATTAGAAGCGATTGGAATAATGGCTACCTCTGTACTTTACGCAAGATTTTCTGCGGGAGCCATCTTGTGACCACCTGCTCAATGTAGTCCCTTACAGCTATTCTTCAACATAAATGCGTAAAAATACGTCACAATGCTGTAGACACCTTGGGGAATACGTAGAAAGCGTAAACTCATTCGTAGCCCATTCACAGCCATATAAGCAGTCATTGGCATGCAGCACTTTCAAAATATGGGGCACTTCCTGATTGGATTTTGATCTGGGTTTCGCCTGTAACATCAGTTCTGTTATACTCACATACAATATCTTTGCAGTTTTGGAAACGTTAGAGTGTTTTCTATCCAAAGCTGTCAATTATATGTATAGTCGAGCATCTTGTCGTGACAAAATATCCCATTTAAAACGGGAACGTTTTTTTATCCAAAAATGAAAAGAGCACCCCCTATATCGAAGAAGTTAAGAATGTGAAATGTCAGAATACTAGTGGAAATAATTATTTATTTCAGCTTTTATGTATTTCATCACATTCCAAATGGGTCAGAAGTTTACAAACACTATATTAGTATTTGGTAGCATTGCCTTTAAATTGTTTAACGTGGGTCAAAAGTTTCAGGTAGCCTTCCACAAGCATCCCAAAATAAATTGAGTGAATTTTGGCCCATTACACCTGACAGAGCTGTTGTAACTGAGTCAGGTTTGTAGGCCTCCTTGCTCGCACATGCTTTTTCAGTTCTGCCCACAAATTTTCTATGGGTTTGGGTCAAGGGTTTGTGATGGCCACTCCAATACCTTGACTTTGCCACAACTTTGGAAGTACTTGGGGTCATTGTCATTTGGAAGACCCATTTGCGACCAAGCTTTATCTTCCTGACTGATGTCTTGAGATGTTGTTTCAATATATCCACATAATTTCCCTCCTCATGATGCCATCTATTTTGTGAAGTGCACCAGTCCCTTCTGCAGCAATTCACCCCCACAACATGATGCTATTTTTGTTTCATTAGACCAGAGGACATTTCTCCAAAAAGTACAATCTTTGTCCCCATGTGCAGTTGCAAACCGTAGTCTGGCTTTTTATGGTGGTTTTGGAGTAGTAGCTTCTTCCTTGCTGAGCGGTCTTTCAGGTTACGTCGATATAGGACTTGTTTGAGAGTGGATATAGATACTTTTGTATCTTCACAAGGTCTATTTCTGTTGTTCTGAGATTGATTTTCACTTTTTGCACCAAAGAACGTTCATCTCTAGGAGACAGAACGCGTCTCCTTCCTGAGTGGTATGCGGCTGCATGGTCCCATGGTGTTTATACTTGCATACTACTGTTTGCACAGATGAACGTGGTACCTTCAGGTGTTTGGAAATCGCTCCCAAGGATGAACCAGAGTTTTTCTGAGGTCTTGGCTGATTTCTTTGGATTTTCCCATGATGTCAAGCAAAGAGGTACAGGTACACCTCCTATTGACTCAAATGATTTCAATTAGCCTATCAGAAGCTTCTAAAGCCATGACATAATTTTCTGGAATTTACCAAGCTGTTTGAAGGCACAGTCAACTTAGTGTATGTAAACTTCTGACCCACTGGAATTGTGATACAGTGAATTATAAGTGAAATAATCTGTCTGTAAACAATTGTTGGAAAAATTCCTTGTGTCATGCACAAAGTAGATATCCTAACCGACTTGCCAAAACTATAGTTTGTTTACAATACATTTGTGGAGTGGTTGAAAAACAAGTTTTAATGACTTCAACCTGTGTATGTAAACGTCCGACTTCAACTGTACACAAAGGTAGAGTTATTAAAGTGTCTATGCATATATGATAACAACAGAGAGTACTGGGCCGTTCGCACTACCCTCTGTAGTGCCTTGCGGTGGGAGGCCGAGCAGTTGCCATACCAGGCAGTGATGCAACCATGCTCTCGATAGTGCGGCTGTAGAAACTTTTGAGGATCTGAGGACTCATGCCAAATTTTTTCAGTCTCCTGAGGGGAAATGGGTTTTGTCGTGCCCTCTTCACGACTGTCTTGGTGTGCTTGGACCATGTTGGTGATGTGGACACTAAGGAAGCTCTGAACCTGCTCCACTGCAGTCCTGTTGATGTGAATTGGGGCGTCTTCGGTCCTCTTTTTCCTGTTGAGGCAGAGGTTGTTGTCTTGGCACCACACGGCCATGTCTCTGACATCCTTCCTATAGGCTCATCGTTGTCGATGATCATGCCTACCACTGTTTTGTCATCGGCACACTTAATGATAGTGTTGGAGTCGTGGCTGGCCGTGCAGTCATGAGTGAACAGGGAGTACAGGAGGGGATTGGGCATGCGCCACTGAGGGGCCCCTGTGTTGAGGATCAGCGTGGAGGAAATGTTACCTACCCTTCCCACCTTGGTGCGGCCCGTCAGGAAGTCCAGGATCCAGTTGCAGAGGGAGGTGTTTAGTCCCAGGGTCCTTAGCTTAGTGATGAGCTTTGAGGTTACTATGGTGTTGAACGCTGAGCTGTAGTCAATGAGTAGCATTCTCACATAGGTGTTCCTTTTGTCCAGGTGGGAAAGGGCAGTGTGGAGTGCAATAGAGATTGCATCATCTGTGGATCTGTTGGGGAGGTATGCAAATTGGAGTGGTTCTCGGGTTTCTTGGATAATGGCGTTGATGTGAGCCATGGCCAGCCTTTCAAAGCACTTCATGGATACAGACATGAGTACTACGGGTCGGTAGTAATTTAGGCAGGTTACCTTAGTGTTTTTGGGCACAGGCACTATGGTGGTCTGCTTAGAACATGTTGGTATTAGAGACTCGGACAGGGAGAGGTTGAAAATGTCAGTGAAGACACTTGCCAGTTGGTCAGCGCGTTGCTGTTCTACTATAGATACATTTCAACACAGATCAAAAAACATCTTGCACGCCATTGAGAAAAAACTGCAAGTACCCATTTGGCTATGTTCTAGTCCGTTCACGTTTGTTAACTCAATGGGGAGGCTGCATTTGAGCCTATTATACCCTACCTATGCCTTTATTCTTATTACAGCTTTTGCCTGATTGGAGGCTTTTTCTGTTTGAATACTGATATTTTCAAGTTAAAAGTTTGTATTTTCCTGTAAATGTTTCAAAAGTCCTCTTGAAACACCAGCGCTGTGTAGAAAAACAATATCTGCCTATTTCACCTCTACCTGCCGGCCTCCTGCTGAATCTTTGTCCTTACGACTGTTTTAAGGTACCCATTTTACAGTATGTATGTGTTTATGTGTGGGTATGTGTGTTTGTACGTGTGTGTTCGTGTATACGTGTTTCCTGTGTGTGTGTACGTGCATGGGTGTGTTTTTCCTGTGTGCGGATGTGCATGGGTGTGTGTGCGTGTGCCTGTGTTACAGAGAGGAAATGTGTTATCTTGTGCTTGATAATCGACTGATAATTTGTTCATGTTTATCTCTGTGTTCATTTGTCAATGAGAGAGAACCAGATCAGCTGGGCTGTGTTTGCCAGTCTGTTGTTCCAATCCAATAGACCTGTCTAAGATACACCCAGTTATTGTCATTCAGCACCCTGACTGTGGAACACTACAATGGTGTTTCCTGTCTTACACTACAGTAGGGGCTTGGGCCCAGTTACAACTGGCCCCTGAGCTGTAGATTCAATTGGCTTTTGCCTATAGAGACTTCACTGACATTCATGCTATGGGCCTGGGAAATACACTATCTGGAAGATGGCTGGTTAAGTTTGGCTTTGGTTGAGCTATCTACAATTTATTTGATGAATGGGGAGGTGTTCAGGTATGGCTTACATCCCCTCCTACCCCATAATCTTTAACCATATCTAACTCTGAATGTGTCCGAACGTGTCTTAAATTACACCCACATAGTGCACCATTTCTGTCCAAAAAACCCTGTTTCTTTATGGTTCTGTCCCAAAGTAGCACCTTACATAGAGAGTAGGGATTCATGCGTGCCCTCCATGTGTCATTTTGTCCTCATAACATCACAGATCAATGCTCCTGTCTCCTGTACTTTCCTCTGCATGCATAACTATGACTGTGGTTTACGTCAGTACGGGTGTATTTATGCTAGTGATGTACGATGTATCCCTCCCTGCTCTCTCAATCTCCCTACGGGCCTGTCGGCCCAATCGCATGGAAAATTGCTGTGAAAACAGAAATAGAGTCAGTGCTTCAGCTAGTGAACAGGTAGACATTCAGACGGCTGTTTCACTGGTTTCTGACTGCTCCTTTATCTGCAGTTGACAGTAGTGTTGTAATGTTGTAATGTACACAGGGAATTAGTAAATACTGATAGTGTTATTCGACTAATGTGACTGGTACAATTAGCCAATTTATATTGTTGTTTGTTACGTCATGGTTATATTGGTTTGTTACAATTATAAGGGTTTGTGCAATCAGTATTTTGTTTGTTTGTAAATTAGCCATTCTCCATAAGGCTGTTTACATACACACCATTATTCTCCACAACCGACAGTGTGAGTGACAGCTGTCGTGCTTCTGTTGAGTCTGAATGGAGATCATTCTCTATATTTCCCATTGCCTCAGGAAAAACACTGCTGTATCCTGGTGTATTCATCTAGCCTCCTGAGAGATGCTGTAACTGTTTTACATCTCTCACACTGGGGGATAAAAGGGGTTTAGAACACCGTTGTATTCACTTCAATGCAAATGGAATTAGAATCCAAATCAATACCCTTTAACAGTATATAGCATTTTGGTTCTTGTAATCAACTCTATGGATTGTAACCCCTCCATTACTTGGCTTCTCCTGACCTCCAGGACCCCCTATATTGTGGTGTTAACTTGCGGAAAATCTCAAGGAGAGTAGAGAGGACGCAACGAGTATGCAATTGAGATCTTCCCTAAGTCTCTCGTCTCTGTCCAATGATTAATCACGATCTGTCGCTCCGGGTCATATCCTGGGCCCTGACCCCTGACTCCTCCCTGGGGGCTGTGGTCCAATCACAGAGAAACAGGAAGAACATTGCTTTTGACAGCAGGCTTTATGAGAGGCCTCCTGGGAAATGTAGTGTTGGTGCTCAAAGAGAAGTATAAGTCACCATCTGTCTCCCTCACTCAGCCACTACGCAATGGTGTGTGTGTGCATGCATGCGTGTGTGTACCTACAGTATGCTGTGTGTATATACAGTACACAGGGCCTTGCCCTTGTTGGGTTATGAGACATCCAGCCTCTCTCGCTCTCTGATTTTGTCAGGCTTCTGTGTGTGTGTGAGTGTGTGTAGTTGTGTGTCTCCGTCATGAGTGAGGTATCTAGCTCTTTGGACACCTGTGCAGAGGGAGCACAACAGACAGACACACACACACACACACAGCAGCTCAAGGTTGAGCCTGGCCTTCCCTGTCCCGGGCTCTACAGGCTGATTAAGTATTCCTGGCGATGTTCCGAAGCCACATTGACATTCCGGTCTTGCCACACGTTCCATTGTGCATTCAGAGGGAGAGGGAGAGAGAGAGAGAGGACCCCTCCTCCTCCTTCTCCTCTCCTCCTCTACAAAACGCTGGATTCATTATCCTCAGTCACACTGCTCTGGAGCACAGGTAGACCACGTACACAGACATCCACACCTCACATAAATGTGTGTAACACACAAAAACATGTACACAAGCACAATCATACACATTGCAGGGAGCTAGAGCCCATGTACAAAAGACCTGTGCTGTCTGAAATGCACTTAGACACATTCAAATACTGGGTTATGTAAACCTGCACAGTTCCTGGTCATCCACACATAAAGTGCCTCAGACATGTTGGCACCAGGGGGAAATTAGATTATGGAGGCGGAATCTTGGGTGAAAACGTATTTGGCCAGAGTACAATTGTAGTGCGTAGTGGTTTTCTGTAGTGTGGTTTCTCTCATGCTGTTTATGCTGTGTTGGAGGTATCAGTCCTCAACACACACAGTCTTGTTTAAGAGCTGGCCAAATGAAACACTATCCGCTGTTTACTGTCATTTAGGCCTAGGGGTTTAACCTACTCTTTCTATGTCAGGGCTTTTTGAGACATAACACCCTGGCATAACACACACGCACAAACACAAACATGCACATGTACACGTACATGTACACGTACACACAGTCTATCATTCTGTGTCTTTCAGACGTTACTTCCTGTCAAGCAGCAATGCACACACATTCTGTACAATCACTCCTGATATGGGGATGCTGTCTGTTTGATGCTACCCTGTGCTCTGTCTGTGTGTTTTGGGAGCGATAACCAGGCTACAGCTCTCCTAGCGTTAGTAAAGAGCCACTCTGAGAAGATGAATGGGGGATGGGAGTGGTGGAAAGAGATGGGTGTATCTCACTGCAAGAGGTTTACAGCATGTACATCCCTTATTTTCAACATCAGTGGAGATTGGCGCTATCCATGCGGCTGAAAGTATCAAATGTGTGTGTGAGAGAGATAGCAGGATTAGTCAGCAACAAGGCCTTTTTTCAACTTTGACCTTTAAACCTTGAAATACATTATAACTGTGATTAAAGGAACAATCTGGGATTGGTACATCCATTTGTTGACTTTTACATTAATTATATACTACATAACCATTCTTTCCTTAAGAATATAACTGATACATGTCTCATGAGCCCCTTTATGCTTTGGATAATCAATAGCAATGTATTTAAAATATCGGAAACATTATCATTATTTTTAAATGGAGCAACTCCCAAAAAACACAAAAATATGTTAGAAACAGCTTTTGTTCATGCTTAAGGATTTGAAAGAGCCTGGAAATAGCATAGATGGGAGCCGTTGGCTCGTCCTAGAAAGCAGAGATCGAGAGAAAGATGAACATGAAAACATAAACTCTACCGCTGTCTCTTGAGGGAAGGATACAGGCCTGTTAAAAGAGGACGAAAGGATATGGAGAGAGAAAAGAGATGAGATGAAAAAATGAGGGAGAGGAAACGGGAAGGCAGAGTGTGGTACTGTAGAGGAAACGGGAAGGCAGGTGTGGTACTGTAGAGGAAACGGGAAGGCAGAGTGTGGTACTGTAGAGGAAACGGGAAGGCAGAGTGTGGTACTGTAGAGGAAACGGGAAGGCAGGGTGTGGTACTGTAGAGGAAACGGGAAGGCAGAGTGTGGTACTGTAGAGGAAACGGGAAGGCAGAGTGTGGTACTGTAGAGGAAACGGGAAGGCAGTGTGGTACTGTAGAGGAAACGGGAAGGCAGAGTGTGGTACTGTAGAGACAACAGGAGGATTTAGACAGGTTACATTGAGAAATACTCTATGACAGGGGGAGGAAATATATTCACAGTAGCAGCAGAATATGACACTGTGTAATGGCAGACCGATCTAAAATCTCATGCCTCTACTGTTAATGGGGATACCTAGTTTACAGTAAATGCATGCCCGCACACACAGATACGTACAGTGTACAGCTTGTGTAGGTCTTCGATTCAGACTGTATGAAATAACGACCCCGCTTAAGGTCATGGGCTGGTCTTAACCTTAGACACGAACACACACACACACGCACACGCACACACACACACACACACACACACACACACACACACACACACACACACACACACACACACACACACACACACACACCCTTCTTGGGGGTTCAGCATTGATCAGCAGACCGGGCTTCTTAGCTCTCTCATTAATAAGTGATCCTGGGTAAGAGAGCAGTGGGGCGCCCATCCTCACTTAGCATATTAAGACGGGAAGAGAAAAGTTGGATATGAAAAGCTTGGAGGCAGAACCACTTAGTGGGAGGAATGTGGACAGACCTAGGGAGCTCTCAGAGCCTTTAGCTCCTGAAGACATCTCTAACAAGACTATATAGTATGTTTAGCTTTCTAGGCCTACAGCCATATCACAGGGATTCAGTTTAATTAAGTTCAATGTATTTACACAGACTATTAAAAAGATGCACATACATTTCCATAAATGAAATCAATGCATGATCAATGTGACTAAGTTGTGTGAGAGTATCTTAATTTGGGAGTCAGCACCTAGATTTGATCTAGTCAAAAAGCACAGCTGGGATCTATTTCAACAGTGTTTCATACAGCATATGTTAGGTATGGTCGATATAAGCTAATGGAATCTTTTAAATTACTTTTTATATGAACTTTCATTGTGTTTAGACCGTTGTAGTGTCGAAGAGGTGACTTGACTCCCCATTCCATAACCCCCCATCTCCACACACACAGACACACACTCCACACTCACCCTAAGGTCAAGGTACATATTGAGCCAAGGCACACTTTGACAATCAGCAAATCACAGACTGTCAAATGTGTAGTTCTGTCAGAGGACCCTAACCTTTGTCATACATATTGATCTCTGATATAAAAATCACCCCTGGCCAATGATTGTGTGGCTAGAGAGTGTTGTGGTTCTGACCAAGGACGTTATTCAACACCAGCCTTGGTCAGAGTAGATATTTGTTGACACTCCACAGCGATGTTTGAACACCAATACAAAGAACCTGTATCCTAGATACTTAATGAGTATGTATTACTGCCTATTAGTTCATTTTAGGTTGCTGCAAATGAACGGTATCCTTTCAGCGTACAAGCGCTTTGCCTGTCTACCGGAAGTTGATGCTGTTGCTATGCAACTTCTTGATAACTTGATAGCATTGCAACACATTACTAGCTAGACATCTTATGACTTCATTAACAATGTCCATTGAGAAGGCAAAACAACTAACCCACTTAGCTAAGCTAAGAATGACGTGAAAAATCAAGTCAATAAACGTTGATTAGTTAGTTATCTCACAAGAAAAGCATCCGAGTGAGCGAAACAGCGCCCCTCTTTCTCTCTAAGTGTAGGCCATCTTAAGTTGAAGTCCGAAGTTTACATACACTTAGGTTGGAATACTTAAAAATCGTTTTTTAACCACTCCACCATTTTGTTTTAAGAAACTATAGTTTTGGCAAGTCGGTTAGGACATCTACTGTGTGCATGACACAAGTAATTTTTCCAACAATTGTTTACAGACAGATTATTTCACTTATAATTCACTGTATCACAATTACAGTGGGTTGGAAGTTTATATACACTAACATGCTGACCAGCCTGGATACGTCACGCGCACAAGCATCGCAAAATAAATGTAGAAATCCATGTTATTCAATTATTGCACCCACACTGCTCGCACACTCCAACGAGGGTCTGCGTTACCAAGGGCTAAATAGAAGTCATTCCTATTTCTGATGCAGATCGCGCTGAAAGTCCAGCCTCTCCCATCTCCTCATTGGTTTATAGAAGCAGGTCCCCACGTGCCATCTCCTCATTGGTTATACCCACATGGGTTATTGAAAGACGAACTGTTTTGCCGGTAGTCGTGGTAATACAATGAAAGTTTAGATGCGATCACCAGATAATTTCAAAGATGAAAAAGCCTGGAAGGAGGAGAGGTGACTAGAAACGATTCGGTTGGCCGTTTTATGTGTGGATTAATTGTCTGAGTAGAGGTCCTTGTGCATTTCAGGTAAAATAACAACTCAAGTTTATATCCCAGGATAAATTAGCTATCAACAGCAAGCTAGAGAAATAGGACAAATTAACATTAGCTAGCAAGTGCAAGCTAACTAGCTAAATTGCCATACATTTTTAATGCTTTTCGACCTGTCCCCAAATGAATGTCATTGGTTCAGAGTTTGTTTTGATATTTTAACCTGCGTGTCGCGTTTGGTGGGGGGTTGGGGGGTGGGGCAAAATAAATGTATGCACGATAGCACACGATGGCGCACATGCTCAGCTGGATTGGGTTCCGTGTAAGTTGACTGTTCCTTTAAACAGCTTGGAAAATTCCAAAAAATGTTGTCATGGCTTTTGAAGCTTATGATAGGCTAATTGAAATAATTTGAGTCAATTGGAGGTGTACCTGTGGATGTATTTTAAGGCCTACCTTCAAGGCCTACCTCCTACCTTCTGGTTCATCCTTGGGAGCAATTTCCAAATGCCTGAAGGTACCACATTCATCTGTACAAACAATAGTATGCAAGTATAAACACCATGGGACCACGCAGCAGTCATACCGCTAGAGATGAAACTACTTTCGTGCGAAATGTGCAAATCAATCTCAGAACAACAGCAAAGGACCGTGTGAAGACGCTGGAGGAAACAGGTACAAAAGTATCTATATCCATAGTCAAACGAGTCCTGCATCGACATAACCTGAAAGGCTTCTCAGCAAGGAAGAAGCCACTGTTCCAAAACCACCATAAAAAAAGCCAGACTACGGTTTGCAACTGCACATGGGGACAAAGATTGTACTTTTTGGAGAAATGTCCTCTGGTCTGATGAAACAAAAATAGAACTGTTTTACCATAATAACCATCATTATGTTTGGAGGAAAAAGGGGGACACTTGAAAGCTGAAGAACACCATCCCAACCGTGAAGCACGGGGGTGGCAGCATCATGTTGTGGGGGTGCTTTACTGCAGGAGGGTCTGGTGCACTTCACAAAATAGATGGCATCATGAGGTAGGAAAATTATGTGGATATATTGAAGCAACAACTCCGCTCTCTCCACTGGCTTCCAGTTGAAGCTCGCATCCGCTACAAGACCATGGTGCTTGCCTACGGAGCTGTGAGGGGAACGGCACCTCAGTACCTCCAGGCTCTGATCAGGCCCTACACCCAAATAAGGGCACTGCGTTCATCCACCTCTGGCCTGCTCGCTTCCCTACCACTGAGGAAGTACAGTTCCCGCTCAGCCCAGTCAAAACTGTTCGCTGCTCTGGCTCCCCAATGGTGGAACAAACTCCCTCACGACGCCAGGACAGCGGAGTCAATCACCACCTTCCGGAGACACCTGAAACCCCACCTCTTTAAGGAATACCTAGGATAGGATAAAGTAATCCTTCTCACCCCCCCCTTAAAATATTTAGATGCACTATTGTAAAGTGGCTGTTCCACTGGATGTCATAAGGTGAATGCACCAATTTGTAAGTCGCTCTGGATAAGAGCGTCTGCTAAATGACTTAAATGTAAATGTAAATGTAAACATCTCAAGACATCAGTCAGGAAGTTAAAGCTTGGTTGCAAATGGGTCTTCCAAATGGAGAATGACACCCCACCCCCCAAAAAAGCATGAAAAAGCATGTGTGAGCAAGGAGGCTTACAAACCTGACTCAGTTACACCAGCTCTGTTAGGAGGAATGGGACAAAATTCACCCAACTTATTGTGGGAAGCTTGTGGAAGGCTACCCTAAACGTTTGACCCAAGTTAAACAATTTAAAGGCAATGCTACGAAATACTAATTGAGTATATGTAAACTTCTGACCCAATGGGAATGTGATGAAAGAAATAAAAGCAGAAATAAATATTTCTCTCTACTATTATTCTGACATTTCACATTCTTAAAATAAAGTGGTGATCCTAACTTACCTAAAACAGGGAATTTTTACTAGGATTAAATGTCAGGAATTGTAAAAAAAAAAAAAAAAAAAAGTTTAAATGTATTTGGATAAGGTGTATTTAAACTTCAGACTTCAACTCTATCTGATCTGGTCCAAACGATTATGACATTGTTGCCTCCTGTAGCTTTGAAGGCAAGGGAAACAAGCGAGCATCTGGCCTCCTTTGACCAAAAAAATATAAAAAACTAGCCAATCAGCGTTGAGCTAAAGTTGAGCTAAACTGAGCAGTCTCAACTGTGAATGATCCTGACTCACCAAAAAAGTCGGCTTGGATTTGACCTCACTCCTATCAAATCCCATTGAGAGCATACGTCATTGACAAAATAAATTGAATTGTTGCATCTTGTTGTGTTGTTGTCCTTTGGTGGCTAGCTAGCCAGCTATCTAAACTTGTCCCTCTCCTAAATTAGCCATAGATGGGGATAGGGATTTGGACTTGTGGTTTTACTTAATTCTCCGTACTGGCCAATAATTATGAAGGCGATTCTGATCCAACCATTAATTCATACATTGTTGCCAATGTTGGGGAGTACGGATTAAAAACCTTTAACTGTAATCAGTTACGTTACCATAAAATTGTAATCAGATGACAGATACTTTTGAAAGACTAGATGATTACTTTTTAAAACTTGAATTTAGCTAGGCAAGTCAGTTAAGAACAAATTATTATGTTCAATGACGGCCTAGGAACAGTTGGTTAACTTGTTCACGCTACCACGTTCCCCAAGGGCACCCCCCCCCACGCTCAACTCAAAAGATGGCGCACAGAATGCAAAAATATTCTTAGAAATATTTAACCTCCACACATTAACAAGTCCAATAGCTAAAATGAAAGATAAACACCTTGTTCATCTACCCAGCGAGTCAGATTTCTAAAATGTTTTAAGGCGAAAACATAGCACATATTTATGTCAAACCACCACCAAAGACACAGCCAATATATAGCCATTTTGTCGAACAAAAGATGCAATCACAAACGCAGGATTAAAAGAAAAATAATTCACTAACCTTTTGAAAATCTTCATCAGATGACTGTAATAGGACATGTTACACAGTACATTTATGTTTTTTTCAATAATATGCCATTTATATCCATAAATCACCGTTTACATTGACGCCATGTTCAGAAAATGCTAAAAAAATGTCCGGAGAAATTATATATAACTCCGCCAGATAACGCCAGATAACAGCAGTACACATCATAAACTTTGACTAAATATACATGTTCTACATATAGTTAGAAAGATACACTGCTTCTTAATGCAATCGCTTTGTCACATTTCTTTTTAACGTTACAGAAATCGTTCATTTTTCAATAATCTGAGACGGCGCTCAAACATAAGCAATATTTCTCCGCTATGTTGGAGTCAACAGAAACACAAAATTACAACATAAATATTCCCTTACCTTTGATGGTCTTCGATCATAATGTAGTGGGAGAAGTCATACTTACCCAAAACATTGTTTGGTTTCAATTTGTGTGTCTTTGTATTAGCATATGCTGCAAATTCCAGCTGAAATACTACCAAAAATTACTTCTGGTCACGAACAGTTGCGCATCAAAACTTCAAAATTACATATTATATGTCCACTAAACTGGTCAAAATAAGTGCAGAATCAAGCTTTAGGATGTTCTAAACGTACAAAACTATTATCTAATCTCTCGGACGAATGTGCTTCTTCGCAGGCGATCTGGAACAAAGGAACGTGTCTCCAAAAAGCTCGCTCTCGTAACCTTGAATTTTCTCGCGACACTAAGTCTTTTGCCTACCAAAGGCTCAAAACACGCGGGATTTGCACAATTAAACGCTGTACTGAATGAGGACATCTAGTGGAAGACATAGAAAGTGTCTCCAGATCCATAGCTGGTTGGGAAGGGTGGGGGCGATGACGTCAAAGTTGCCCCAAGTTTGAGGCTCCCAAAAATAGTTTGGGAGATTGCCTGCCCTGTGAGTTCTGCTATACTTACAGATATAATTCAAACGGTTTTAGAAACTTTAGAGTGTTTTCTATCTATTCTATTATTATATGCATATATTAGCAATTTTGGACAGATTGTTTTTCAGTTTACTATGGGCACGCAATTCCTCCAAAGGGGATTTTTACATTGTCAGCTCAGGGATTTGATCTTGCAACCTTTTGGTTACTAGTCCAACACTCGAATCACTAGGCTACCCCTTAGAGGGTTACTTTTAAATTCAGAAAGGAGATTGTGAAAAAAAATATGACACTTTTCTCACTGACATTCAAATCAACATTGAAAAAAGGCGCAAGTTTAAGTTTGTTCCACCTGAGCGAGTCTGACAACAAGTCAGAGACCACTATGATGACACACCAAACCACACTTGAAGATCAAGGGGTATAACATTTATTGGAATGACTGGAATTCTGATAGACTTTGCTTTTTAATGTAAAGATATAATTTAATTGTATTATTATATGTAGTAGAAAGCGATAGGTTAGAAGAAGCCTACATAACCAACCCATAAAGTAAAATGTATCATCCATATATGGCCAGCTATGTAAACTTTAACATGAATTTATCCTGCAATAAATTTAATTCAATTGATAACATAAATTTTTGTCTTCTTCTAATCCCTCTTAAGGGGAAAGAAGTCAATACTCCACTTGCCCACTAACATGGGGTGAACAGCTGCGGTGATTGATCACTATCTGATAGCATAGCCAATGAGACAGATCTGCCACATTTTTTAACTTGAGAAATACTGCACCAAACACCTTAGTAAGATGTAAAATTGTTCAACTAAAATATCCTCGGCAAAAACGTCTAAATCAATTACAGATTTATTGAGTTATCTTAGATTCATTCTGGGGATTTTGAGGAAGTGAATTAGGATTCCACATCTACAGTGTCTCATGGGGGACAAACATCATTAACCAAGCTCTGAAGCAGTCATGAAATACACCTTCAAGTCTGAAATCTCATTTTACTAATGAGAAACAGAAAAACACAGTTGCCAATCAGCATGTTCAAATGATCTTTAAGATAGGGGACCGCCTATTTAGTTGGTGTGGAGCAGCAACAGTTGAGTCAGAGGTTTCAGGTAAAAAATAGGTGGAATTTATTTTAACATTGCTGGTGATTAGATATTTACAAAATATACAAGCATAAAAAGATTGTTGTAAAAAATATTAACTTGACAACAATGAACTTACTTGGCCAAAATAGCAATAGCAAAATTACCTAAATACAAGGGTTAAGTCAAAATACCTCAAACAAAGGGCAAAACGCCCATAAACTCACATATCTGAGAACAGAGACGGTATAGAAACCGAGACATCTCATTGGCACATTTTTGGGGTTGAGGCAGGGCGGGCAGAGCGAAAGGGGGGACAAAGTAGACCAGATCCAGCTGTTATTGCATTGGTGCCTATAGGATTGCCACAGGATTTGACCGAATATTATCGATTTCCCCACACACAGTTACTGAGTAAATTGACATTTTTACCAGCAGGCTAAGTAGATTAGGAGAAAAACAACCTGTGATAATTTTTGGGAAAATGTGGTCAGTGCGTCATCTTCCTTATCTTGGCCCTGAACTTGACCGGCGCACGCGCTGACCTAGGAAACCAGTCTGACAGTGGTGGTGAGTAACAACAGGTTGGTGATATAACACAAATACGAAGGCTAAACATTTCTAAATAAATTGTTTCATAACCAGACTCTGGCATTTGTGTTTTACATATTACAATGCACAGTATAAGAATGCACAATTAGCAAATGTGTGTACAAAACAACCAGTTCGTTTTTGTGGGGAGAATTGGAGGGAAATGTCCCGACATGGCTATGGCTCACAGGCATATTGTCACATAGTGTATGCGATGACTTAAAACTGCTGTGTTGTTTGCGCTAATCAAATATATGCTTGTCTGGAGCAAGTACACATTGAAATTGGGAGTTGTTGATTGAAGTTGAAATAGTATTAAAGACTTTGATCAGATGATTGTTGAGATGTTGATATGTGATGTTATTTGGTAGGGAATGTAGTGAATGTGAACAGGATGTAACATGCTGTTAGTCAGCAGGCACTCTGGGCTCAGGCTTTCCATTCAGTGCTGTTGAGGGAAATAAACGCCTACCATGTCACACAGCAGGGGTGCATGAGTAACAGCCAGTGTGTGTCCCCGACAGATATCTGACACACTTCCTCTAACTGTGACGTCATCACATCTCCACTAACACAGACATGATGCCACATAAGCAGTGTTGGAGTGGGAGCTGTCATCCATCCACACAATAGAAGCCCACTCAGCCACCCACGCTCATTCAATTGGGACTTCCTGTTTGCTGACCAATCAGTCACAGCATAATAAAGCCCCCCTTCTCTCCAACCAAGGCTGATGGCTTCCCACATAATTTTCTCATTACATGACAAGTGGTGTGCTCAGAGCAGTGCGACGGTCATTGTGCTCCCCGGCCTCACAGGGTTCTCACACCACACGCACTTCCGCTTTCCCAGTGTGGCCACTGTGTGTGTGTGTGCGTGTGTGTGAGAGAGAGATAGAGAGAGAGACAGTGGGAAGCAGCCACACTGACTTCCAGGAAAAGGCTCTCCTTCTCTGCTTGTAGATGTGTGTGGGAGTCAACAGCGGGGAATTGTCATGTGGGATACACAGAGACAGTGGTCCTCAGCAGGGAATAGTCACGTGGGATACACAGAGACAGTGGATACTCACTGGGAATTAAGGAATTAACCAATGGGCACACCACATCATTTCAATGTGAACATGTGAGTAATTTTCGTTGGTCAAGAAGAGAAGTTGATCAATTAGATCTTTATCAACCTTTATTCACATACTCAAAAAGACAATCAGAAGTTTGTTGAATTCTCATTGTGGTATCACTATGCTTTCAACCATCTAAAACCATAACCAAATTCCAATGTCAGATTTTTGGTTTAGTTGTCATTTAAATGGTGTCACGCCTAGGTCATAGTGTTTTGTGTTTTCGTTATATATTTGGTCAGGCCAGGGTGTGACATGGGTTTATATGTTGTGTTTCCTATTGGGGTTTTGTAGGCATTGGGATTGCGGCTGAGTAGGGATGTAGCATAGGCTTGGCTGCCTGAGGCGGTTCTCAATCAGAGTCAGGTGATTCTCGTTGTCTCTGATTGGGAACCATATTTAAGTAGCCGGGGTTTCACTGTGTATTTCGTGGTTGATTGTTCCTGTCTCTGTGTAGTTGTTCACCAGACAGGCTGTATTATGTTTTCACGTTCCATTTGTTGTTTTTGTATTTCTTAAGTTATTTCATGTATCGTCATTTGTTTAATTAAAGACACGAGTAACCACCACGCTGCATTTCGGTCCGACTCTCTTTCAACAAACGAAGAACGCCGTTACAGAATCACCCACCACACACGGACCGAGTGGCGTGGTTACAGGCAGCGACAGCAGGAGCAGCGAAGGGAGGACGTTATGGACGACAGAAGCATGGAGTATACGACGTGGGATGAAATAGACAGGTGGGCGGTCGACCCAGAGAGAGTGCCGGAGCCCGCCTGGGATTCGCTGGAGCAGTGCGATGAGGGCTATAGGAGAATGGAGTTGGAGAGGCAATCACGACGGCGCAGAGGAAAGCCTGTGAGTCAGCCCCAAAAATGTATTGGGGGGAGGCTCAGATGGAGAGTGGCAGAATCTGGAGATAGACCTGAGCCAACTCTCCTTGATTAATCGTGAGGAGCCAAGGAGGAGACCAGAACCAGAGCCGGTGTTAGAGGTGAGCGAAGCAGAGACTGTGAAGGAGTTAATGGGGAAGGTAGAGTGGAGAGTAATGAGGGAGTTGCTAGCTTGGTGCTTTAGGTACAAGATTCGTCCGACGGAGCGTGTCGGGGATTTGATGGCACCTGGGTCAGCGCTCCATACTCGTCCTGAGGTGCGTGTTAGTCGGCTGGTGAAAAATGTGCCAGCCTCACGCACCAGGCCTCCTGTGCACATCCCTAGCCTTGCACGTCCTGTGCCTACACTGCTCTCAAGATCTCCAGTACGCCTTCATGGTCTAGCCCATCCTGTGCCACCTCCACACACCAGCCCTCCGGTGGCAGCTCCCCGCACCAGGCTTCCTGTGCGTGTCCTCGGCCCAGTACCACCAGTGCCAGCACCACACATCAGGCCTACAGTGCGCCTCGCCTCTCCTGCGCTGCCGGAGCCTCCCGCCTGTTCAGCGCTATCAGAGCCTTTCTCCTCTCCTGCGCTACCGGAGTCTCCCGCCTGTTTAGCGCAGCTAGAGCCTTCTTCCTCTATAGCGCTGCTGGAGTCTCCTGTCTGTTCAGCGCAGCCAGAGCTGTCAGTCTGTAAGGTGCTGCCAGTCTGCATGGAGCAGCCAGAGCTGCCAGTCTGCAAGGAGCTGCCAGTCTGCAAGGAGCTGCCAGTCTGCAAGGTGCTGCCAGCCTGCATGGAGCAGTCAGAGCTGTCCGTCTGCATGGAGCAGCCAGAGCTGTCAGTCTGCAAGGAGCTGCCAGTCTGCAAGGAGCTGCCAGTCTGCAAGGAGCTGTCAGTCTGCAAGGAGCTGTCAGTCTGCATGAAGCAGCCAGAGCTGTCAGTCTGCAAGGAGCTGCCAGTCTGCAAGGAGCTGCCAGTCTGCAAGATGCTGCCAGTCTGCATGGAGCAGTCAGAGCTGTCAGTCTGCATGGAGCAGCCAGAGCTGTCAGTCTGCATGAAGCAGCCAGAGCTGTCAGTCTGCAAGGAGCTGCCAGTCTGCAAGGAGCTGCCAGTCTGCAAGGAGCTGTCAGTCTGCAAGGAGCTGTCAGTCTGCATGAAGCAGCCAGAGCTGTCAGTCTGCAAGGAGCTGCCAGTCTGCAAGGAGCTGCCAGTCTGCAAGGAGCTGTCAGTCTGCAAGGAGCTGTCAGTCTGCATGGAGCAGCCAGAGATGTCAGTCTGCATGGAGCAGCCTGAGCTGTCAGTCTGCAAGGAGCAGCCTGAGCTGTCCGTCTGCATGGAGCAGCCTGAGCTGTCAATCTGCATGGAACAGCCAGAGCTGCTAGTCTGCATGGAGCAGCCAGAGCTGTCAGTCTGCATAGAGCAGCTAGATCCGCCAGTCAGCCATGATCTTCTAGATCTGCCAGTCAACCAGATTCTTCCAGATCTGCCAGTCAACCAGTCTCTTCCAGATCTGCCAGTCAACCAGAATCTTCCAGATCCGCCAGCCAGCCAGGATCTACCGGAGCCTACTACCTGCCTGAGCTTCATCTCAGTATTGGGCTTCCTCTCAGTACTGGGCTTCCTCTCAGTACTGGGCTTCCTCTCAGTACTGGGCTTCCTCTCAGTCCCGGGCTGCCCCTCAGTCCCGAGCTTCCCCTCAGTCCCGAGCTTCCCCTCAGTCCCGAGCTGCCCCTCAGTCCCGAGCTGCCCCTCAGTCCCGAGCTGCCCCTCAGTCCCGAGCTGCCCCTCAGTCACGAGCTGCCCCTCAGTCCAGTGGGGTTCTGGGTGAGGACTATTAGGCCATGGTCGGCGGCGAGGGTGGATTATCCCAGGACGCGTAGGGGAGGAACTATGACATTAATGGAGTGGGGTCCACGTCCCGAGCCGGAACCGCCACCATGGACAGACGCCCTTAGGGGGGGGGGGGTTCTGTCAAGCCTTGGTCATAGTGTTTTGTGTTTTCGTTAACCACCACGCTGCATTTCGGTCCGACTCTCTTTCAACAAACGAAGAACGCCATTACAAATGGGTTATCACAGCGATTTCAACCATGTAAAAGTGCAAAGATCAAATGTCCATTTGTTTTGGAACATAGCTTTATTTTTGAAGTTTAAAAAGTTCAAATATACAGTACCAGTCAAAAGTCTGGACACACCTACTCACTTGAGGTTTTCTTTATTTTTACTATGTTCTACATTGTAGAATAATAGTGAAGACATTAAAACTATGAAATAACACATGTAGTAACCAAAAAAGTGTTAAACAAATCAAAATATATTTTATATTGTTCAATGTAGCCCCCCTTTGCATTGATGAGAGCTTTTCACACTCTTGGCATTCTCTCAACCAGCTTCACCTGAAATTATTTTTAAGAAGTCTTGAAGGAGTTCCCACATATAATGAGCACTTGTTGCTTGCTTTTCCTTCACTCTGCGGTTCAACTCATCCCAAACTATCTCAATTGGGTTGAGGTCGGGTGATTGTGGAGGCCAGGTCATCAGATGCAGCACTCCATGACTCTCCTTCTTAGTCAAATAGCCCTTACACAGTCTGGAGGTATTTGTTTTATCATTGTCCTGCCTGAAAACAAATGATAGTCCCACAAAGTACAAACCAGATGGGATGGCGTATCGCTGCAGAATGCTATGGTAGCCATGCTGGTTAAGTTTGCCTTGAATTCTAAATGAATCACAGACAGTGTCCCCAGCAATGCACACCCACACCATCACATGTCCTCCTCATCCGTTCACCTACTCCATGCGTCTCACAAAGACACGGAGGTTGAAACCAAAAATCTCAAATTTGGACTCATCAGACCAAAGGACAGATTTCCACCAGTCTAATGTCCATTGCTTGTGTTTTTTGCCCAAGCAAGTCTCTTCTTATTATTGGTGTCCTTTAGTAGTGGTTTCTTTGTAGCAATTCGACCATGAAGAGCTCGCAGTGTGGTGCCAGGACAACAACCTCTCCCTCAATGTGAGCAAGACAAAAGAGCTGATCGTGGACTACAGGAAAAGGTGGGCCGAACAGGCCCCCATTAACATCAACAGGGCTTTAGTGGAGCTGGTCGAGAGTTTAAAGTTCCTTGGTGTCCACAACAACAACAATCTATCATGGTCCAAACCCACTAAGACAGTCGTGAAGAGAGCAGAAAAAAAAGAGGGCACAAAAAAAACATTTTCCCCCTCAGGAGACTGAAAAGATTTGGCATGGCTCCCCAGATTCCCAAAAAGCTCTACAGCTGCATCAGAGAGCATCCTGACCGGTTGCCTGGTACGGAAACTGCTCGGCATCTGACCGTAGCTACAGAGGGTGGTGCATACGGCCCAGTACATCACTGGGGCCAAGCTTCCTGCAATCCAGGACCTATATAATAGGCTCTGTCAGAGGAAAACACAAACAATTCTGTGCTACCAGAGCACAAAGTCTTGGACCAAAAGGCTCCTTAACAGCTTCTACCCCCAAGCCATAAGACTGCAGAATAATTAATTAAATGGCCACCGGACTATTACATTGACCCCCCCTCCATTTGTTTTGTACACTGCTGCTACTCGCTGTTTGTTATCTATGCACAGTCACTTCAACCCTACCTACATGTACAAATGACCTCTAACCTGTACCCCCACACACTAACTTGGTACCGGTACCCCCCGTATATATTCTTGTTATTGTTATTTATTCGGTTACTTCTTCTTATTTTTTACTTTAGTTTATTTGGTAAAATGTTCTTAACTCTTCTTGAACTGCACTGTTGGCTAAGGGCTTGTAAGGAAGCATTTCAAGGTAAGGTCTACACATGTATTCGGCGCATTTGTCAAAGTTTGACTTGATTTTGATCTCCTCTGAACAGTTGATGTTGAGATGTGTCCGATACTTATTTATTTGCATTTATTTGGGCTGCAATCGGAGGCTGGTAACTTAAAATGGCGCCGGAAAAATGGCAGCAGTTTTACGGGCAGTTTTACGGGCACCCAACCAATTGTGCTATGTGTTTTTTTTCACGCCATTTGTAACTTATTTTGTACATAATGTTTCTGCAACTGTATCTTGTGGCAAAAAATAGCTTCTGGATATCAGGACACTGATCACTCACCTCGGATTAGACAAAGATTTTTTCTACAAAAAGACATTCTCCAAACACCCCACAGGGCCGACATCCCCGTTATTTGCAAGAGGAAGCGACGCAGGTACGGAGGACAAAGAGCCGGATGCCTTGTCAGGACCCAGAGAAGGCGAGTGGATAAGCTGCCCTTTACTGTCAATACTACTCGCCAACGTGCAATCATTGGACAATAAATTAGACGAGGTACGATCACGAATATCCTACCAACGGGACATCAAAAACTGTAATATCCTATGTTTCACGGAATTGTGGCTGAATGACGACATGGATATTCAGCTAGCGGGATATAGCGGCAAGATAGAACAGCACACTCCGGTAAGACGGGGGGGGTCTGTGCATATTTGTAAACAACAGCTGGGGCACGAAATCGAATGTCTCTAGACATCTAAGTCTCTAGATTTTGCTCTCCTGAAGTAGAGTATATTGTGATAAATTGCAGGCCGCACTACTTGCCTAGAGAATTTTCAGCTATACTTTTCTGGCACGAAGACCACACTCAGTCAGCTGTATAAGGAAATAAGCAAACAGGAAACCACTCACCCAGAGGCATCGCTCCTAGTGGCCGGAGACTTTAATGCAGGGAAACTGAAATCAGTTTGACCAAATTTCTATCAACATGTTAAATGTGAAACCAGAAAAAAAAATCTAGATCACCTGTACTCCAGACACAGAGATGCATACAAAACTCTCCCTCGCCCTCCATTTGGTAAATCCGACCACAACTCTATCCTCCTGATTCCTGCTTACAAGCAAAAATTAAAGCAGGGATCACCAGTGACACTCCAATTTGCATACCGACCAAACAGATCCACAGATGATGCAATCTCTATTGCACCCTACACTGCCCTGGACAAAAGGAACACTTATTTGAGAATGCTATTCATTGACGACAGCTCAGCGTTCAACACCATAGTACCCTCAAAGCTCATCACTAAGCTAAGGATCCTGGGACTAAACACCTCCCTCTGCAACTGGATCCTGGACTTCCTGACGGGCCCCCAGGTGGTGAGGGTAGGTATTACCACATCTGCCACGGTGATCCTCAACACTGGCGCTCCCCAGGGGTGCGTGCTCAGTCCCCTCCTGTACTTCCTGTTCACCCACAACTGCATGGCCAGGCATGACTCCAACACCATCATTTAGTTTGCAGATGACACAACAGTGGCAGGCCTGATCACCGACAACGACGAGACAGCCTATAGGGAGGAGTACAGAGACCTGGCTGGGTGGTGCCAGAATAACAACCTATCCCTCAACGTAACCAACACTAAGGAGATGATTGTGGATTACAGGAAATGCCCCCTTTCTCATTGACGGGGCTGTAGTGGAGCAGGTTGAGAGCTTTAAGTTCCTTGGTGTCCACATCAAACACAAACTAGAATGGACCAAACACACCAAGACAGTTGTGAAGAGGGCACGACAAAGCCTTTTCCCCCTCAGGAAACTAAAAAGATTTGGCATGGGTCCTGAGATCCTCAAAAGGTTCTACAGCTGCAACATCAAGAGCATCCTGGCTGGTTGTGTAACTGCCTGGTATGGAAATTGTTCGGCCTCCGACCGCAAGACGCTACAGAGGGTAGTGCGTTTGGCTCAGTACATCACTGGGGCTAAGCTGCCTGCCATCCAGGACCTCTACACCAGGCGGTGTCAGAGGAAGGCCTTATAAAATGAAGGAGAAGAGAGAAATAGAGAGAGATATTGCCATTTCAGTTTCACTTACTTAGCTAGCAAATGCAGCTAGCTAGTTTAGCCTATTGAAACACCTTAGCTAACATAGGGATTCTATGTTAGCCAGCTGGCTATGACTTTCCAACACAACACTGGAACTCTTCCAAGTCAAGGTAAGCTTTTGGTTTTACTAATTTATTGCAACCGGGGCCCGCCGGTGTAACTGCTTACTGACTGTACTGCATGATTGTAGAGGGTTTACTAACACGTTAGTTCTATTAGCTATGCTGACTATGATGTTACTTAAACTAATATGGTGACAACGATGTAGCAGTTTGGCTTGGATTCTTATTTTTTTGATCACATACAGCTGATGTGTTGTGCATTGAAGTCCAAAAGCGAAGGGAATAGGTGAGAGAATAAGAGTGCATAGATGCGAGAAGGAATACAACATGGCTGCTATGAAAAATAACTGTGTTTACGTGTGATCAGGGCTGTATTCATTCCGCCGATTTTATAATAATAATAATAATAATATATGCCATTTAGCAGACGCTTTTATCCAAAGCGACTTACAGTCATGTGTGCATACATTCTTGTTAAACATTTCTTAAACGGAAGCGACCGGAACAAAATGGGGATTAAACATACCTGAATTTGTCCAATAGAAACTCTAATTTGCAACTGTTGGACTAATGATTACACCCTACATCAGCAAGATGCAGGCAAGAGAATTTGTCTCTCGACCTCTGTGCACCTAAGTTGTAAACTGTCATTCATAGGCTAGGTTGTAGTAAACTCATGATGGGTAAAGGGAACATTTGAGTATCATGTAGTAGCCTAAAACTATCTCTGTAACATTGAACTGGGAGAATGAAATATGAATGACAGTCATCCAATATGCTGTAATAGAAATAACGCCATGCTCATGAAAAATAAATAATTTTACCTAATTTTAAATGGGAGCACGAGTGAACCATCCATTCACCTCATTTTGTTATAACAGCTTTGGTCTGACAGACATTTCTATGACAACCATATTGTATTGCATGATGTCAATAAACATGGTGCCAGATAGCTGGCAATTAGCTTAACATTAGCTCATAGGTGGCGATCGCCACTTGGTTGTACTGATTATGAGCTAATTTTAAGCTAATGAGTGAGGGATGGTCAACAGTATCAAAGGCCTTGGATAGGTCTTTAAATATGTCAGCACAGTGAATTCTATGATCTAAGCAGTTTGACACATAATTTCAGCATAGCTGCTGAAACGATGCTATGTCCAGGTATAACGTTTCAAAAGTTCTTAGCGGAGAGTTTGCCAGTGATTCTGACATTTTTGCAAGGCAAGATTATTTAGAAATTGGGCGGTAGTTATCTAGGTCAGAAGGATCCCCAACTTTGTGTAGGTGGAGGTGTAACGGCGTTCGTCTGTTGAAGGAAGAGAGTCGGACCGAAATGCAGCGTGTTTGTTACATGAAATAACTATACAATACAAAACAACAAACTGAACGTGAAATCTAATTACAGCCTATCTGGTGAACACTACACAGAGACAGGAACAATCACCCACAAAATACAAAGCGAAACTCAGGCTACCTAAATACGGTTCCCAATCAGAGACAACGAGAATCACCTGACTCTGATTGAGAATCGCCACAGGCAGCCAAGCCTATACAACACCCCTAATCCCAAATACTACAAACCCCAATACGAAAAACAACATATAAACCTGTGTCACACCTTGGCCTAACCAAACATATAACAAAAACACAAAATACAATGACCAAGGCGTGACAGGAGGACATAAGCCGCCTTCCAGATCTTAGGCAAAACACCAGAAGCATGTAGGTCAAAGGTTATACGTTGAGAAGGGCAGAAAGCTACAGTAAAAAGGATAAAGCAAATCAGCTCCTGTGTATTTTTTTTACATATGTTTTTTGCAAGGCACTTAGTACATCATTGACATGGCTCAAATAAGTGCATGATACTTATTTACATCATTTAGGAGCTTACAGTCATTCTAGATCTGAGTGAACTTGAGGTATTTTCTGAAAATATTATTTCAAATAGGTGGCCAGCTGAGGCAAATGGTTATTAAAAGCAACACACGTTTGATTTTTGTCTGTTATGGGCTGTCATAAGGGGCAAGAGCGAGTGGAGTTATGTTTCAAAGATTTGACCACTTTCCAGAATTTATCTGGAATTCCACCATTCTCAGATCCACAATTCAAGAAGTATGTTGACTTTACTTTTCTAACCAGATTAAGACATCTATTTTTCAAATGTCTGAAGGACTGCCAGTCAGAGGTAGAATCAGTCAATTTAGTCTTAGCCCAAGCTAAGTTTCTTTCATTAAATCTTTCAGACAGTTAATGTGTGAACCATGGGTCTGTCCTTTACCCTTAATATATTATATGGTGCATGCTTATCTGCAACAGAGTTAAACCGAGAGTTAACACATTTAAGGACCCGAATCAGGGATAGAAGGCACTTCCTCCCTATCATACAACCCCAGGTCATACAGGAAATGTTGCTCATTGAAAGTTCTAAAATGTATCATTGTAATAATGTGCAGATGCGATTTAGGTAGCTTAGTATCTCTAATGCAGGCAATGGGACAATGGTTACTTAGCTCATGAGCAAAGATTCCTTTGGCTGTATACTTATGAGGGGCGTTTGTCAGAATGATACCCAAAATAGTCCATTTTTTTCAGGGTCTTTTAAGTTGGTGCGGGTTGGTTTAGTTATCAGTTGAGTTAAATTTAGCTCAGTACAATAATAAGATACATTTTCTAAATCCAACTTCTGACGTACATGAATCAGTCCAAGGCCACAGCTGCGGGATTTCAGATCAGACATAGTCTAACACTAACATGCTATGGTCAGTAGGTAACTCTTTATATGAAATAGCGATGGGGTTGGCTTGACATGTTATAGATACAAGATTGCTTAGAACTGTGCCATTTGGTCTATGCCTCAAATGAGAACGGGAATTTAAACAAGACTCAATGAGTGTTACCTGTTGCGAAGTCTTGTCTCAACTCAGCACATTGCCGCAGCTTGATTTCATTTTTACCAGCATGCACAATCACTGTGTGCAGCACTGGGTTTTGGTCTAGAAGGACTGGAAGCTCCCAAGTGATGTCATGCACTCTGGCATCAGGGAAGCAGCATGTCTTTGCACCATCAACCACCACATCTATGATTCAGATGGGTTGTGTTAAATGCGGAAGACAGATTTCAGTTGAAGGCATTCAGCTGTACAACTGACTAGGTATCCCCCTTCCCTTTCCAGTACAATGGAACTTCCAACAATGGCTGTCTTGGGAGTGAGGGGCTGTCACGGGGGCGACAAGGGCCTCCTTTGACTCGGCGGTCCGAAATCACGGTAGTCTGGCAGATGGCACGGTCTGGCTGCCAGCTGAAGGCGGACCAGACGGGTGAACATGGGTACAGGACCAGAGCGGGACCAGGAGCCCAATCAGAGCGGGCTCCTGGGGCCGGATAGTCCACTTCCAGCAGTGCAAAGCTGTTTGCCAGGCGGAGCGGGTCCTCCAAAGCATGAAAGTACTGCCCAGGGTGTGGCTCCCTTCGGGTCCTTTGGCCTAACCACCTCGGCAGCGTATAGTCTAGAGCAGAGTAGAGAGCTATAGCAGCAGGCAGCATATAGTCTAGAGCAGAGTAGAGAGCTAAGATCAGGCATCATATAGTCTAGAGCAGAGTAGAGAGCAGCAGGCAGCATATAGTCTAGAGCAGAGTAGAGAGCTAAGATCAGGCATCATATAGTCTAGAGCAGAGTAGAGAGCAGCAGGCAGCATATAGTCTAGAGCAGAGTAGTGAGCTATAGCAGCAGGCAGCATGTAGTCTAGAGCAGAGTAGTGAGCTATAGCAGCAGGCAGCATGTAGTCTAGAGCAGAGTAGTGAGCAGCAGGCAGCATATAGTCTAGAGCAGAGTAGAGAGCAGCAGGCAGCATATAGTCTAGAGCAGAGTGGAGAGCAATAGCAGCAGGCAGCATATAGTCTAGAGCAGAGTAGAGAGCAATAGCAGCAGGCAGCGTATAGTCTAGAGCAGAGTAGAGAGCAATAGCAGCAGGCAGCGTATAGTCTAGAGCAGAGTAGAGAGCAATAGCAGCAGGCAGCGTATAGTCTAGAGCAGAGTAGTGAGCAGCAGGCAGCATATAGTCTAGAGCAGAGTAGAGAGCAGCAGGCAGCATATAGTCTAGAGCAGAGTGGAGAGCAATAGCAGCAGGCAGCATATAGTCTAGAGCAGAGTAGAGAGCAATAGCAGCAGGCAGCGTATAGTCTAGAGCAGAGTAGAGAGCAATAGCAGCAGGCAGCGTATAGTCTAGAGCAGAGTAGTGAGCAGCAGGCAGCATATAGTCTAGAGCAGAGTAGTGAGCTATAGCAGCAGGCAGCATGTAGTCTAGAGCAGAGTAGTGAGCAGCAGGCAGCATATAGTCTAGAGCAGAGTAGAGAGCAGCAGGCAGCATATAGTCTAGAGCAGAGTGGAGAGCAATAGCAGCAGGCAGCATATAGTCTAGAGCAGAGTAGAGAGCAATAGCAGCAGGCAGCGTATAGTCTAGAGCAGAGTAGAGAGCAATAGCAGCAGGCAGCATGTAGTCTAGAGCAGAGTAGACAGCTATAGGAGCAGGCAGCGTATAGTCTAGAGTAGAGTAGAGGGCTATAGGAGCAGGCAGCGTATAGTCCAGAGTAGAGTAGAGGGCTATAGGAGCAGGCAGCGTATAGTCCAGAGTAGAGTAGAGGGCTATAGGAGCAGGCAGCGTATAGTCCAGAGTAGAGTAGAGGGCTATAGGAGCAGGCAGCGTATAGTCCAGAGTAGAGTAGAGGGCTATAGGAGCAGGCAGCGTATAGTCCAGAGTAGAGTAGAGGGCTATAGGAGCAGGCAGCGTATAGTCCAGAGTAGAGTAGAGGGCTATAGGAGCAGGCAGCGTATAGTCCAGAGTAGAGTAGAGGGCTATAGGAGCAGGCAGCGTATAGTCCAGAGTAGAGTAGAGGGCTATAGGAGCAGGCAGCGTATAGTCCAGAGTAGAGTAGAGGGCTATAGGAGCAGGCAGCGTATAGTCCAGAGTAGAGTAGAGGGCTATAGGAGCAGGCAGGCAGCGTATAGTCCAGAGTAGAGTAGAGGGCTATAGGAGCAGGCAGTGTATAGTCCAGAGTAGAGTAGAGGGCTATAGGAGCAGGCAGAGTATAGTCCAGAGTAGTAAGTCACTCTGGATAAGAGCGTCTGCTAAATGACTTAAATGTCAAATGTAAATGTGAGTAGAGGGCTATAGGAGCAGGCAGCGTATAGTCCAGAGTAGAGTAGAGGGCTATAGGAGCAGGCAGGCAGCGTATAGTCCAGAGTAGAGGAGAGGGCTATAGGAGCAGGCAGAGTATAGTCCAGAGTAGAGTAGAGGGCTATAGGAGCAGGCAGCGTATAGTCCAGAGTAGAGTTGAGGGCTATAGGAGCAGGCAGCGTATAGTCCAGAGTAGAGTAGAGGGCTATAGGAGCAGGCAGCGTATAGTCCAGAGTAGAGTAGAGGGCTATAGGAGCAGGCAGCATATAGTCCAGAGTAGAGTAGAGGGCTATAGGAGCAGGCAGAGTATAGTCCAGAGTAGAGTAGAGGGCTATAGGAGCAGGCAGCGTATAGTCCAGAGTAGAGTAGAGGGCTATAGGAGCAGGCAGCGTATAGTCCAGAGTAGAGTAGAGGGCTATAGGAGCAGGCAGCGTATAGTCCAGAGTAGAGTAGAGGGCTATAGGAGCAGGCAGAGTATAGTCCAGAGTAGAGTAGAGGGCTATAGGAGCAGGCATCGTATAGTCCAGAGTAGAGGGCTATAGGAGCAGGCAGTGTATAGTCCAGAGTAGAGTTGAGGGCTATAGGAGCAGGCAGCGTATAGTCCAGAGTAGAGTAGAGGGCTATAGGAGCAGGCAGCGTATAGTCCAGAGTAGAGTAGAGGGCTATAGGAGCAGGGGGCGGATGTTAGTTATAATGTCTGTGGCATATGGACCTAACAGCTTGTAGAGTAGAGAGGAGTGCAGAGGGCTGAGTAGCAGTACGTTAGTTAAAAATGTCTGCCTCGCAGCTATAAATCCCCAGGACTGACACGTACAGAGAGACAGGCTCATTAGCATAATGGGATAGAACAGACTCATTGGGGATTGTGACTCTGCAGATTTATTCTCCACATTTTCAATTTCATAAAACATATTGTCGTGGCTCAGTGAGGCCGGCCCTCTGTACCTAGAGCACAGACAGTGCCCTGCCACAAAGAATCCATCACACACAAGCCCAAGTTTTTTGTGCGTTTGTATGAGGCGGTGGAGGAGAGGGAAGGAGGAAGAGAGGGAGGCAGAGAGAGGGGAGGGAGGATAGAAGGGGAGGGAGGATAGGGAAGGAGGAAGAGAGAGGGAAGGAGGAAGAGAGGGAGGCAGAGAGAGGGGAGGGAGGATAAAAGGGGATGGAGGAGAGGGAAGGAGGAAGAGAGAGGGAAGGAGGAAGAGAGGGAGGCAGAGAGAGGGGAGGGAGGATAAAAGGGGATGGAGGAGAGGGAAGGATGGAGGAGAGGGAAGGAGGAAGAGAGAGGGAAGGAGGAAGAGAGGGAGGCAGAGAGAGGGGAGGGAGGATAGAAGGGGAGAGAGGAGAGGGGAGACTGCAGAGAAAGTGAGAGAGAATGAAGAGAGACATGGAGAGGAGGTGAAGAATAGAGTGAGAGAGAGAGAGTTAGGCCAAACGGAAGTGGAGAACACACTGCTTGGCTACAGTCTGTCAGCCCATATACAGTAGCTTCAACAGAGATAATAGCCTACTGTAAAAAAGATACCATTCTATTATGCAGTTGCATCACTACCCCAAACATGTACTGGCAGCTCTAGTGCAGGGGTCTCCAACCATTTCTACCATTAGAGATACTAATGTTTTTCTAGTTTTCAAATAGGTGCATTCTCCTCTCCTCCTCATGGCAAATTTATGAAATAACAAATAGATACAAAGGATGTACTTGCTGATGATATGCTTCTGCCAGGTATTTAATTGAGGATGTTTGGGGGAAAATATTTCTGTCAACCCACAAGACGGTTATTGCATCGACTGGCTACACCGGGAGTGATGAACAAAAGCATGCACCACACAGACAGACAGGGGCAATATTGCTTTAAAAAAATGGCAGATATTGTGTTAGGTTTAAACCAATAGTGTTAAGCCAATAGTTGCGAACCAGGGGTGGGATAATGCCAATGTTGTGTTGATTAGAATGTACAGTGCCTTCGGAAAGTATTTAGAACCCTTTACTTTTTCCACATTTTATGTACGTTCCAGCCTTAAACTAAAATATATTAAATAAAACACTTTCCTCATCAATCTACACACAATACCCCATAAAGAAAAAGTGAAAACATGTTTTTAGAAATGTTGACAATGTATCAAAATTAAAAACAGAAATAGCTTATTTACATAAGTATTCAGATCTGCCACACCTGCTCCCGCTCTTCCCCCCCTGGCGCTTGAGGGCGCCAGGCTGCCCTGCATCACGCACTCCTGCCATCATCAATTACGCACACCTGTCTTCCCTCATCACGCGCATCAGGGATATTGGATTCACCTGGACTCATACATCACCTGTATATTACCTCCCATATATTTGTCAGTTCACCTGCTCTGTTCCCTGCTGATGCATTAATTGTTTTTGTCGTGGTTACCCTTGTGCTGACGCTGTTCCTTTCTCGTTCCATGTCCATTCCTTATTAAATGTTTGACTGCCTGTACCTGCTTCGTCTCTCCAGTGTCAATTATTGAGACAGAATGCATCAGCCAACATATGAAGCATCGGGGAGTACTGGCGTTCCGGTTGGTGGTGACGTCGGCTCTGGGTCTCCGTCGATGGTCCTGGGGTTGCCTAGCCAGCCCTTCGGGCTTCCACGCTGGCTCGAGAGGCTTCCACGCTGGCTCGAGAGGCTTCCACGCTGGCTCGAGAGGTTTCCACGCTGGCTCGAGAGGCTTCCACGCTGGCTCGAGAGGCTTCCACGCTGGCTCGAGAGGTTTCCACGCTGGCTCGAGAGGTTTCCACGCTGGCTCGAGAGGCTTCCACACTGGCTCGAGAGGTCGCCACGCTGGCTCAAGAGGTTTCCACGCTGGCTCGAGAGGCTTCCACGCTGGTTCGAGAGGTTTCCACGCTGGCTCGAGAGGTTTCCTTGCCTCGGTTGGCTTGGCAGGTTTCCATTCCATGTCAAGCTCCACCGGCTCCTTGGGCTCTCTTGATGCAGCGGGATTGACAGGCGTCCGTCCTTGCCTCAGCCATTAAATGTTTTTGTTGTTGTTAGCCTTGTGCTGACTCTGTTCCTGCCTCGTTCAATGTCCGTTCCTTATTAAATGTTTGATGCCCCGTACCTGACAGTGCATGTCAAAGCAAAACCTAGGCATGAGGTCGAAGGAATTGTCCATAGAGCGCCGAGACAGGATTGTGTCACAGATCTGGGGAAGGGTATCATGTTTCTTTTGCAGCATTGAAGGTCCCCAAGAACACAGTGGCCTCTATCATTCTTAAATGGAAGAAGTTTGGAACCACCAATACTCTTCCTAGAGCTGGCCGCAAAGCCAAACAGAGCAATCAGGGGGAGAAGGGCCTTGGTCAAGGAGGTGACCAAGAACCCGATGGTCACTCTGAGAGAGTTCCAGAGTTCCTCTGTGGAGAAGGGAGAACCTTCCAGAAGCACAACTATCTGTACAATCAGGCATTTATGGTGGTTAGACTCAATCAAATCAAATTTTATTTGTCACATACACATGGTTAGCAGATGTTAATGCGAGTGTAGCGAAATGTTTGTGCTTCTAGTTCCGACAATGCAGTGATAACCAACAAGTAATCTAACTAACAATTCCAAAACTACTGTCTTATACACAGTGTAAGGGGATAAAGAATATGTACATAAGGATATATGAATGAGTGATGGTACAGAGCAGCATACAGTAGATGGTATCGAGTACAGTATATACATATGAGATGAGTATGTAGACAAAGTAAACAAAGTGGCATAGTTAAAGTGGCTAGTGATACATGTATTACATAAGGATGCAGTCGATGATGTAGAGTACAGTATATACGTATGCCTATGAGATGAATAATGTAGGGTAAGTACATTATATAAGGTAGCATTGTTTAAAGTGGCTAGTGATATATTGAAGGACTGAAGCCCTTCCTCAGTAAAAGACACATGACAGCCTGCTTGGTGTTTGCCAAAAGGCACCTAAAAACACTCTGACCATGAGAAACAATATTCTCTGTTCTGAGGAAACCAAGATTGAATTCTTTGGCCTGAATGCCAAGTGTCACTTCTGGAGGAAACCTGTCACCATCCCTACAGTGAAGCATGGTGGTGGCAGCATAATGCTTTGGGGATGTTTTTCAGAAGTAGGGACTGGGAAACTAAACAGGATCGAGACTGGGGCGAAGGTTCACCGTTCAACAGAAAAATGTCCCTAAGCCCACAGCCAAGACAACACAGGAGTGGCTTTGGGACAAGTCTATGAATGTTCTTGAGTGGCCCAGCCAGACCCCGTATTTGAACGGATTTGTCATTATGGGGTGTTGGTTGATGAGGGAAAATAAATAGTTCATACATTTCAATCAAGAATAAGGCTGTAAAATGTGGAAAATGTCAAAGGGTCTGAATGCTTTCTGAATGCACTGTATATTGGAGCTGGCAGTGTCTGATACTTGTGATATTTGTGTATGACAGTTTGCAGTGGAACAGGTGAAAATTGCATTTACTTTGAGAATTGTTTAGTGAGCTACTCGTAGGTGGGCTGCGAGCTACTGTTAGCTCGCTATCGACCTGTTGGAGATCCCTGCTCTAGTGAGATAAGGAAAGGAATGAAGGTGTATTGACATAGGTGTATACATTAGAGTTGATGTTAATTACACATATAGGTTTTTCTGATAAGCATCTTCAGGTATAGTCAGAGTTACTGGTATAAAGCTGTAAAATTAGGCCCATGGGAATTACACATATCAAGGTTAAATGGAGTCTGAAAGGTGCCAGTTAGTGACACAAATCTGTCATATTAGACTGAAGTAGCTAGGTTATTAGCATTATAGTGTTTGATATAGAGGGGTTGGGTTGGGAAGTCGAGGAGTGTGAGAGCAGTAGTCTGTTCCTGTCTTTTCTCCTGCTAACAATGGAAGCAGCAGAGTGGAAAATCTCTGGATTATAGAGAGGAGAGTCTGACCTGAAGGAACAACCACACACACACATACATACACGTGCGTGCATCCGTACACATGCACGCAGACACACATACGCACGCATAAGCACACACATATATCAGGGCTAAAGCATGGTGGGCAGAGTTGAGGACGGGACTAAGAGCACCTGTTTCAAACCTAAAGCCTTCCCCTAATGTTACCTCTACTAACTCTCATCTCTATCGCTCCGCTCTTTTACCTCTCTCTCTCATCTCAAATCAAATCAAATACAATTGTATTTGTCACATGCGCCGAAAACAATAGGTTTGGACCTTACCGTGAAATGCTTACTTACAAGCTCTTAACCAATAATGCAGTTCAAGAAATAGAGTTAAGAAAATATTTACTAAATAAACTATAGTAATAAAAATAATAAAATAGTAACACATTAAAATAACAATAATGAGGCTATATACAGGGGGTACCAGTACAGAGTCAATGTGCGGGGATACAGTTTAGTCCAGGTAATTTGTACAGGTAGGTAGGGGTAAAGTGACTATGCGTAGATAATAAACAGCGAGTAGCAGAAGTGTAAAAACAAAGGGTGGGTCGTCAATGTAAATAGTCCAAGTGGCCATTTGATTAATTGTTAAGCAGTCTTATGGCTGGGGGGTAGTAGCTGTTAAGGAGCCTAGACTTGTCCTGGACTTGGCGCTCTGGTACCGCTTGCTGTGCGGTAGCAGAGAGAATAGTCTATGACTTGTGTAACTGGAGTCTTTTGGGGCTTACCTCTGACACCGCCTAGTAAACTCAGCAAAAAGAAAAACGTCCCTTTTTCAGGACCCTGTCTTTCAAAGATAATTCTCAGAAATCCAAATAACTTCACAGATCTTCATTGTAAAGGGTTTAAACACTGTTTCCCTGAGAGGTTTGGCAGTAGCTCTGTGTTCCGGCCCCTCGTTCGGTTGTCACGGCTAGTGGATCTAGACAGTAACTTGGGCAGACGTTAATAAGGCACAACACTCAGGCAATACATCATTACATTTCTTCCCCAAAAGAGCAGCGTTGTGGCTCTAACTGGTGGTTGTATGGGGAAATTGTTTATGGCTCTTTCAATTTAAATGAAACAACATTTTTATAAAACAAAAGATACACAAAATATATCTACCACATCTTAATAATCTAATTTGGACTATGTTCTATGTATGTCCAAGGTCTTGGCTAAATGGCTCTATCATGGCATTGTCTCTAATGTTATATCTAGGGTGATCCTACTTAAAGGTGGGTAGTTAAGGCACTTGGACAAATGGCCCCTGAAGGACAAATCTTACATTGGGGACATTACAGGGCTGACCTAGCGAATTTGGGAGAGGAGGCTGGGGATGCTGTGGATGGACCCTCTGATGGGGTTTCAGGATCTATTGCCAACTTTCCGAAAATTGGAATCGCTTCCGTTCCACGGGTGATCCTAGTATAAGACCTCATTAGGTCTTCCATTGCACGTGTGCACCTGTGTACGTAGTAGGTGCACACACCAAGGGAAATAAGACCAAGGATCATGGTAACAGTCAGGATACTGTCCGGCACCGTCCAAGAGTGGGCGACAGACCAATCTTTTGGTCTGTAGTCAGTCGGGTCAACTAAAAGTGCCCCATCCAGTACGCTAAGAACAGCAGTCTTTGGTCCCTCGTACTAGATATGGTTTTGAATGGCTTGTGGTAACTCAAAAGAACGCTTAGCAAAAGCGCCAGACATTTCAATCTCTGTGCCTATCGACTCTCTTTGGGAATTTGGTATAGAGTGATGTCGTATTTGTGGATAATCACCCCCTCTGGTACCTTAACAAAAAACAGTCTGGTTGGGGAGGTTCAATTGGTTGGTTGACCAACCATCGATTCCCCACCACCTCCACTTGTGTGGTAGTGGACATCTTTGGTCAGAGTACACATTAACAGGTTAGGGGTGCGATAGAAATCTGGGTTGTTTTCCTGATAGGCTATAACTGAGGGTGTGGCAATTTTTACGTGGGTACTGTTGTGCCAAAATCCTACATTTAGACCTGTTTTCAATCTATAGATATTCTCCAGTTCAACAACTGGCAGCGTCAGTAAAAATCCCACTTCATTACAATCAACATCAACATGTATTGGGATTGCCGATCGCAGACTATAGAGCAAATGTGACTGTAATGCCTTATCATGGCATTACAGTAGTAGCTGAGGTCAATATGTCGTGCACCATTGAGAGGGGCACTAGAGATGAGGGGATTCTATTCATGGCCAAGTGGTCCATAGAAGAGCTAACTTATCTGAGAAAATACTCCAATAACAAACCAATTGGATATGGGCATAGTCATGGTTCATGACCTCTACTAGCTTTCCTACAGAGAGGAGTGTTTTGTTCAGGAGAGTAGCGTGTGTGTTGACCACCAGAATAGTGTCCTGGAGAGACTTTCCCACATTTTGCAACCTGAGTGCCTGTGCTTTCGTCTGTTGCTGGATAAGTGGCATATCTTCAGTAATCCCCCTAACATTTCTCTTGACTGTGGCTAGACTGACTGCGTTGACGGCAGTGGTACCTAGGGCAAATAGTGACCCTATGGGTGCTCCTATCGAGAGTAACGCCCTAACAAATCATTTTTCTCGCCTGGGATCGGCTAGTTCTGACTGTGTGACTGTGAACCTTTGGAGTTGGGCCAACATATGGGCAGTGTCTAGCTGGGCGTGCTTAACCGCCTGGGTGGTCCAGTCAGCCCCGGCCCAACTCAAATGACCCGCAGGTGAAATGTGTTGGCGGTACACGTTCTCTGCATCTAGACGGACGTACACCCTCTACGTGTGTACTCTACAGATAGTTATAAGGAGTCCTGGATCATCGCGGAGAACGATTCCCGTAGGGGCTCCGCTCTTGATTACGTCTGCTGGGTTGGTTTTGACCAAGGTGCAGAGTGTCAGGATCAGCCAAAGGAACTCCATCCTACAGAAACGCATAATCAGAGATATTGTTGGATTATTTCATTTATTTGCTAAATGAAAACATTTTGACACAACAATTTTTCTGGTTTTCTTATTTCGAAAGTGTACAGGACGACATCAATAGTGACAACAGATGTATATCTGGTAGCTGGGAAGAGAATAAAATATTTTAGGTGCAACGTACTGATCTCCTGGAAGGGATCAGCTGAGGATACTTAAGAATTTTCTTAGTACCTCTGACTTTGCTACGTTTCTGTCTTTTCCGTGCTGGCTAGCACCGCTTCTATTCCCAGGGGGGGAATATTCATTTAATTCCTGTGGACCCACTTTAACTTGGCTTTTTGTTGACCTTTGCTGATTGTGATCTGATAAGCTACAGGTGGCAGCTTCACCACATTCTCGTGTTGCCCCGTCCAGTGGGATAGGAACTTTGTCGCGACATGTGCCGGTTTGGTGTATATGTAGTACCACACCTTAACCACGACCTCGAACACCTGGTGTGAGGATTTTTTGTCGTAATAGGTCTTGTCACCTTCTGCACTTCTTTCCAACTTTCCTTGAGCGTACTCGAAGGTAGTCTGAAGATGGTTACGCAAGTCCATCACGTATTGATGAGCCGTGTAGGCGGTGGCAGCGGCGACATCACCCGGTTGGTACAGGGGATGCAGTGGAAGTGTCATTTGTCGGCCCGTCATCATCTCGAAGGATGTTATTCCCGTAGACCTGTTGCGTGTGGCTCTGATCACCATTAGTACCAATGGGAGTTTGAGCTCCCAATCTTTGTGGTTGGCTGCCACATATTTCCTTAGGATTCTGACATTTGTTTGGTTGCTCCTTTCTAACCTGTTGGAGCGGGTGGCACGCGATGTGGAGTTTAGCTTTGACTCCCAGGAGCTTCCATAGATCGGTCATTAAAGCTGCCAAAAAGTGGGTTCCTCTGTCACTGTCCACAGTTTCTCCTGGGAGGCCGAACTTATTGAAAACGTGGTTGAGCAAAAGAATGGCCGTGGTTTCTGCTGTGTCATTAGTTGCGGGCAGGTACTACCCACTTTGTGAATGCGCAAGCCACTGTGAGCCGATACTTGTTGCCTCTGACCGGCCTGGCAACTGGGCCGACCCAGTCGATCTGGATCAAGCTCCAGGGGTAAGACACGGGGGTGCTCTGTGAAGTGGCTTGGAGGGTTGAAACTGGCAGCAAATTAGACACCCCCATCAATTATTGTGCCACGTCTTGTTCCAGGTGAGGCCAGTGGGCCACCTGTCACAATGTTTCACATGTAGCCTTGACCGACCCCCCCCCTCATGGCATCCACATGGCTCGTAGTGGACATGGGCTATCATTATCCCCCTCTGTGTTTTAGGAACCACCCACCTTCGAGCGGTGTCACTTTCTGAAACATAAACCAGTAGGTCATCTACAAGTGTGAGGTGCTGTTTAGTTGCGTACAGCGAACGTAAGTCGTGTGAACCTGCCAGAGCCAGGTTGGACACTGGGTGATTGACAGGATCAGACAGGAAAGCCATCAGAGTGGCAATGGACTCATCTTGGTGTTGCATTGCTACCAGATCGCCAATCAGGAATGAATGAGTTAGCACCACATTATGTTCGTGTAAAGACGTTTCCCGAGATGCTACATGGCTACGCATTACCACAGATACCATGGCTTCCCTAGTGTTTTTTTCATCTCGAGCATCAAACACCTTAGGGGTGTAGTGAATTGCACCAGATTTCGCCATGCTGTCGGCATGGTTGTTGCCAAGTTTGTCACGACCAGGTCATTTGGAGTGTCCCTTGATTTTCTTCCAATCCACCTGTATGTTGTGTTTGGTGATGAGGTCATCACATGCTAGAATGAGCTCTTTGTTTTTCACTTTTCCACTTGAAGTGGTCAACAGTCTTTAGACGTATAACTAACTGTAGAGTACACACGCAGAGGTTGTACGTCCACCTAGATGCAGAGAACGTGTACCGCCAACACATTTCACCTGCGGGTCATTTGAGTTTGGAAGATGTCAACAGTTTTTAGACGTATAACTAACTGTAGAGTACACACGCAGAGGTTGTACGTCCACCTAGATGCAGAGAACGTGTACCGCCAACACATTTCACCTGCGGGTCATTTGAGTTTGGAAGATGTCAACAGTCTTTAGACATTGCTTCAGGCTTGTTTTCTGAAACATAAAGAAGAATGAGACCTTTCTCTCAATGGACTGTAGAATCATGCAGAGCTGGTTTGCGCACGTGACCGATTGTGCGCCCTTCATTGTTTTTTCTATATGTTATTGTCCGGTTGAAATATTATCGATTATTTAGACAATTAACAACCTGAGGATTAATTATAAACACCGTTTGACATGTTTCGACAAACTTTACCGGTACTATTAGGATGTATTTGTCTGCATGTTTTGACCGCATCGGAGTCAGTGAATTACTGAACAAAACGCGCCAACAAAACTGAGTTTTTGGGATATAAAGAGGGACTTTATCGAACAAAACAAACATTTATTGTGTAGCTGGGACTCTTGTGACTGTAACCATATGGAGATCTTCATAGGTAAGTGATTATTTTTATCGCTATTTTTGACTTTTGTAATTCCTTTACTTGGTTGTAAAAGTTTTGTATGCTTTAAGCGGGGTGCTGTCCTCAGATAATCGCATGGCATGCTTTCGCTGTAAAGTGTTTTTGAAATCTGACAAAGCGGCTGGATTAACAAGAAGTTAATCTTTAAACCGATGTATAACACTTGTATTTTTTACGAATGTATATTATGACTATTTCTGTATTTTGAATTTGGTGCTCTGCAATTTCACCTGATGTTGTCGAGGTGGGTCGCTAGCGGGAAACGCCTGCGCCAGAAAGGTTAACTTGTGCATTTTCACATTCGTATCCAAGTCTGTAGACAAAACCTGCAGGCTTGTGTCTAGAATGAGCGGTCCCTGGACAGGGATTTGAGTGAGGGCAAGGGGTAATGGGAATGTTGACGTCCTCTTGAATTGTATGAGTTTCGGCGGCCTCGGTCTCCAACAACTTTATGCCTAGTCATGATGACTTATCCTTGTACTCTTTCTCAAATTTCTTCCGGCGCAGTGCATCTCTTATCAAAGCTTCTATATCTTCTAGCGTTTAGATCGTTTTGAACAATTTGTTGCCCTTGTTACGCTTGTTACCCTTGTGTCCTGACCCATTGTGAGGTTTAGTTGCGGGGACGTAGCAGCCAGGTTTAGATACGGGACCTGTTAGGTTGGGGACGTTCATCATAGCTACTGTTACTGCGGTGGTTATCGGTGTGGTGGTTACTTGGTAGACACCCAACTTTGAGTCATCTTTTACCGCCCCTATCCCTGATGCTGCACCTTCAAATTGAAGTGATGGTTCCCGCCCAAGCTTGAAAATCGAGGTGTCCAGGCTCTTAGCCCGGCTTGCTTTTGATGCATCAAAAGCAGTGCTTGCAAGTTCTCTGAGTGTCGAGATCGGCAACCCATGTGGGCCCAAGTAGTTCATGAAGTTGGGAGACATGTTTGACAGTAACAGTTGTTTGAAGGGTAATAGGTCTTCCATTCCTGTTTCAGTGTCAATGCCAAAGTAAGCTGAACGAAGCCTATGATAGTAGGCTTGTGGGTGTTCATTTCGGGCTTGTTGATATTGTTAGCCAAAGAGCTGTCGTGTTTGCAAGTCACAGAACCACTGAATTCTATTTTCAAAACCGTGGCGTAGTCGTTTTGCACGTGTTGCTATTGTAGACGGATGAACCTTGTCACCTGTCTGTTGGACAGTCGCTTCAATAGGTAGAGCCTGTCAGCATTTGTAGCATTTGGGAAGCCATCCAAGGTGTCCGCAATGTCTGCTAAGAATGTCTGTGTCATTTGGCTGGAACGGGGTCAAAGAGGTGGAAGTTTTTGACAATTTTGTCAAGGTGATCCTCGACAAGTGCGCGGTTTTTATTTTTATTTCACCTTTATTTAACCAGGTAGGCTAGTTGAGAACAAGTTCTCATTTGCAACTGCGACCTGGCCAAAATAAAGTATAGCAGTGTGAACAGACAACACAGAGTTACACATGGAGTAAACAATTAACAAGTCAATAACACAGTAGGAAAAAAATGGGCAGTCTATATACAATGTGTGCAAAAGGACAGCAGGCAAATAATACAATTTTGCAGATTAACACTGGAGTGATAAATGATCAGATGGTCATGTACAGGTAGAGATATTGGTGTGCAAAAGAGCATAAAAGTAAATAAATAAAAAACAGTATAAAAACAGTATGGGGATGAGGTAGGTGAAAATGGATGGACTATTTACCAATAGACTATGTACAGCTGCAGCGATCGGTTAGCTGCTCGGATAGCTGATGTTTGAAGTTGGTGAGGGAGATAAAAGTCTCCAACTTCAGCGATTTTTGCAATTCGTTCCAGTCACAGGCAGCAGAGTACTGGAACGAAAGGCGGCCAAATGAGGTGTTGGCTTTAGGGATGATCAGTGAGATACACCTGAGATACACCTGCTGGAGCGCATGCTGCGGATGGGTGTTGCCATCGTGACCAGTAAACTGAGATAAGGCGGAGCTTTACCTAGCATGGACTTGTAGATGACCTGGAGCCAGTGGGTCTGGTGACGAATATGTAGTGAGGGCCAGCCGACTAGAGCATACAAGTCGCAGTGGTGGGTGGTATAAGGTGCTTTAGTGACAAAACGGATGGCACTGTGATAGACTGCATCCAGTTTGCTGAGTAGAGTGTTGGAAGCCATTTTGTAGATGACATCGCCAAAGTCGAGGATCGGTAGGATAGTCAGTTTTACTAGGGTAAGCTTGGCGGCATGAGTGAAGGAGGCTTTGTTGCGGAATAGAAAGCCGACTCTTGATTTGATTTTCAATTGGAGATGTTTGATGTGAGTCTGGAAGGAGAGTTTGTAGTCTAGCCAGACACCTAGGTACTTATAGGTGTCCACATATTCAAGGTCAGAACCATCCAGGGTGGTGATGCTAGTCGGGCATGCGGGTGCAGGCAGCGATCGGTTGAAAAGCATGCATTTGGATTTACTCGCGTTTAAGAGCAGTTGGAGGCCACGGAAGGAGTGCTGTATGGCATTGAAGCTCGTTTGGAGGTTAGATAGCACAGTGTCCAATGACGGGCCAAAAGTATATAGAATGGTGTCGTCTGCGTAGAGGTGGATCAGGGAATCGCCCGCAGCAAGAGCAACAACATTGATATATACAGAGAAAAGAGTCGGCCCGAGAATTGAACCCTGTGGCACCTCCACAGAGACTGCCAGAGGACTGGACAGCATGCCCTCCGATTTGACACACTGAACTCTGTCTGCAAAGTAATTGGTGAACCAGGCAAGGCAGTCATCCGAAAAACCGAGGCTATTGAGTCTGCCGATAAGAATATGGTGATTGACAGAGTCGAAAGCCTTGGCGAGGTCGATGAAGACGGCTGCACAGTACTGTCTTTTATCGATGGCGGTTATGATATCGTTTAGTACCTTGAGTGTAGCTGAGGTGCACCCGTGACCGGCTCGGAAACCAGATTGCACAGCGGAGAAGGTACGGTGGGATTCGAGATGGTCAGTGACCTGTTTGTTGACTTGGCTTTCGAAGACCTTAGATAGACAGGGCAGGATGGATATAGGTCTATAACAGTTTGGGTCCAGGGTGTCTCCCCCTTTGAAGAGGGGGATGACTGCGGCAGCTTTCAATCCTTGGGGATCTCAGACGATATGAAAGAGAGGTTGAACAGGCTGGTAATAGGGGTTGCGACAATGGCGGCAGATAGTTTCAGAAATAGAGGGTCCAGATTGTCAAGCCCAGCTGATTTGTACGGGTCCAGGTTTTGCAGCTCTTTCAGAACATCTGCTATCTGGATTTGGGTAAAGGAGAACCTGGAGAGGCTTGGGCGAGGAGCTGCGGGGGGCAGAGCTGTTGGCCGAGGTTGGAGTAGCCAGGCGGAAGGCATGGCCAGCCGTTGAGAAGTGCTTATTGAAGTTTTCGATAATCATGGATTTATCGGTGGACACCGTGTTACCTAGCCTCAGTGCAGTGGGCAGCTGGGAGGAGGTGCTCTTGTTCTCCATGGACTTCACAGTGTCCCAGAACTTTTTGGAGTTGGAGCTACAGGATGAAAACTTCTGCCTGAAGAAGCTGGCCTTATCTTTCCTGACTGACTGCGTGTATTGGTTCCTGACTTCCCTGAACAGTTGCATATCACGGGGGCTATTCGATGCTATTGCAGTCCGCCACAGGATGTTTTTGTGCTGGTCGAGGGCAGTCAGGTCGTGTTGTGAACCAATGGCTGTATCTGTTCTTGGTTCTGCATTTTTTGAACGGAGCATGCTTATCTAAAATGGTGAGGAAGTTACTTTTAAAGAATGACCAGGCATCCTCAACTGACGGGATGAGGTCAATGTCCTTCCAAGATACCCGGGCCAGGTCGATTAGAAAGGCCTGCTCACAGAAGTGTTTTAGGGAGCGTTTGACAGTGATGAGGGGTGGTCGTTTGACTGCGGCTCCGTGGCGGATACAGGCAATGAGGCAGTGGTCGCTGAGATCCTGGTTGAAGACAGCGGAAGTGTATTTGGAGGGCCAGTTGTTGAGGATGACGTCTATGAGGGTGCCCTTGTTTACAGAGTTAGGGTTGTACCTGGTGGGTTCCTTGATGATTTGAGTGAGATTGAGGGCATCTAGCTTAGATTGTAGGACTGCCGGGGTGTTAAGCATATCATCCCCACAGCATGATGCTGCCACCGTAGGGATGGTGCCAGGTTTTCTTTGGCATTCAGAGTTCTGTCTTGGTTTCATCACTCCAGAGAAACTTGTTTCTCATGGTCTGAGAGTCCTTTATGTGCCTTTTGTCATGTGCCTTTTACTGAGAAGTGGCTTCTATCCAGCCACTCTACCATAGAGGCCTGATTGGTGGAGTGCTGCAGAGATGGTCGTCCTTCTGGAAGGTTCTCTCATCTCCACAGAGGAACTCTGGAGCTCTTTCAGAGTGACCATCGGGTTCTTGGTCAACTCCCCGACAAAGCGGTCAAAAAGAGAAGAGATCTGAATACTTTCCAAATGCACTGTAGATGCTGTGAGGGAACGGTAACCGGAAATATCCTGGCAGCACAAAGTGTGTGTGTGAGTATTACGGTGTGTGTGAGAGGAGGAGGGTTGATATTTCATGTCGTGTAGTCATGTTGGTGCAGCAGCAGCCTGCATGGACCAGAGAACCACAGCAGTACTGTGTTTCCATCCCCAGGGAAAATATATATGGTCCTACAGGGGACAAGGCTTTAAACCCACATGGAATTATGCTGTAATCCTGGAAGGAGGGGAATGGAGGAGAGAGGAGGGTAGGGGAGAGGAGTGGACTCTGTCTGACTCCTTGGAAGACAGCAGGGTCATGACTCAATCTGCACTAACCCCGCTCAGCAGAACATAACTGGGTTAGACAGACAGAGACAGAGAATGAGAGGGGTGAGAGAGAGCAGCTGTAAGGTGCCCCAGATATTGTGTGCCTCATTTCAGTGCTCATTTCAGTGTGTGTGTGTGTGTGTGTGTGTGTGTGTGTGTGTGTGTGTGTGTGTGTGTGTGTGTGTGTGTGTGTGTGTGTGTGTGTGTGTGTGTGTGTGTGTGTTGAGGGGGGTCTAGATACAAGCTGCTAACACACACCTACACAGATGCACACCCTCGCACACACAGATGTGACCGCACGCACACGCACACACAGACATCTGCTTCACAAAATATTTAAGGGCCTAAATCCGGTTTAATTTTTAACAAGTTTCATCTGTTCTCAGAGGGAGAGTGGAGAGGCAGAGAGAGACGGAACTAGAGAAAGAACGAGAGCGGTATCCTCCGAAGACCAATATCTCATTAAGAACCCTTCTGTAGTCACTGTGCGCTGTGAGAGAGCAGTATTGGGGCGAGAGAGGTAGGAACAGACCTGCCATTATAAATAAAACTAGCTCACCTCACAGCTCTAATAAAGAGATACATTAGTGCAGGGCCTGGGAGCCCGCAGTCTGCCCAGCTAACAAAGAACATTCCCAGAATGTAAGGAAATGTTTTCATTTAGATTCTACTGCTTGATAACATTACACTCACAAACCTGTTAGACTATTATATAATCAGCCACTGTGTTCCAGAAATACTGGGATAATAGCAAAGGAAAACATTGATATTTAATTCTAATAGGAGTTCAAGGAAAGCTCCCCTGCAGAGGTAGACATGTATACACCCTAGAATGTTTTGCGGAGGTAACGTTCAGACAACTCTGTGTTGAACATCTAGGTTAGCTCGTCTAGTCTTCCAGCCTTCTTTAGTCTGGCCTCGTCTGCTTCTAATACACATCCTTCAAACACAAGCTTTCTCTTCAAATGACTACCTAATCCATCTGTAACTCTCTGGGAAATAAAAAGCAGTAGCTGGCATTGAAGAAGATGAAGATTGCTGCAGCACGGAATCCTGCAGAAAACTGGTCTGCAGCCTAAAAGTGCCTTTATGCTGTAGCCTATTATTAATACAAACTCCTCTCCAGCTATAGAACACGTTCATCTAGTAATTAAACATAGAGCTGGTATTGATTTGCTCTCTTTCCCTCACTGCAAGGGGCTGTGTGGGTGTAGGAGTGTGTGTGTAGGACATGGGTACACAGACTCTAGCCACGTGCTCCCACAGGGAGAACAACATGTCTCTGAGCTTATAAGCTGCATGGTCTGCTCATGTCTCTGAGATTGTATCTAGCAGTACTCTGCTTCTCTTTGTTTGAGAGGCACCAGGACTTACCTACATGCGACAGACAGACAGACAGACAGACAGACAGACAGACAGACAGACAGACAGACAGACAGACAGACAGACAGACAGACAGACAGACAGACAGACAGACAGACAGACAGACAGACAGACAGACAGACAGACAGACAGACAGACAGACAGACAGACAGACAGACAGACAGACAGACAGACAGACAGACAGACAGACAGACAGACAGACAGACAGACAGACAGACAGACAGACAGACAGACAGACAGACAGACAGACAGACAGACAGACAGACAGACAGACAGACAGACAGACAGACAGACAGACAGACAGACAGACAGACAGACAGACAGACAGACAGACAGACAGACAGACAGACAGACAGACAGACAGACAGACAGACAGACAGACAGACAGACAGACAGACAGACAGACAGACAGACAGACAGACAGACAGACAGACAGACAGACAGACAGACAGACAGACAGACAGACAGACAGACAGACAGACAGACAGACAGACAGACAGACAGACAGACAGACAGACAGACAGACAGACACAGACAGACAGACAGACAGACAGACAGACAGACAGACAGACAGACAGACAGACAGACAGACAGACAGACAGACAGACAGACAGACAGACAGACAGACAGACAGACAGACAGACAGACAGACAGACAGACAGACAGACAGACAGACAGACAGACAGACAGACAGACAGACAGACAGACAGACAGACAGACAGACAGACAGACAGACAGACAGACAGACAGACAGACAGACAGACAGACAGACAGACAGACAGAAGACAGACAGACAGACAGACAGACAGACAGACAGACAGACAGACAGACAGACAGACAGACAGACAGACAGACAGACAGACAGACAGACAGACAGACAGACAGACAGACAGACAGACAGACAGACAGACAGACAGACAGACAGACAGACAGACAGACAGACAGACAGACAGACAGACAGACAGACAGACAGACAGACAGACAGACAGACAGACAGACAGACAGACAGACAGACAGACAGACAGACAGACAGACAGACAGACAGACAGACAGACAGACAGACAGACAGACAGACAGACAGACAGACAGACAGACAGACAGACAGACAGACAGACAGACAGACAGACAGACACACACACACACACACACACACACACACACACACACACACACACACACACACACACACACACACACACACACACACACACACACACACACACACACACACACACACACACACACACACACACACACACACACACACACACACACACACACACACACACACACACACACACACACACACACACACACACACACACTACTCGCTTGCCTGTAAGCTCGGCCTTGTGCGACCCACTGCTGTTTGTTATTTTGCTGTTCTGCCCTCTGTACTGTTGTACTGCTGAGTGGTTTCACCTCAGAGCTTAGAGAGCTTAGAGAATGTTGCCGCAGCTTTCAACGTGTCACACAGACCTGTTTGCTTTCAGATTTCCATCTGTGAACTCTCTGCTCTCTGGCTCTCTGTCTTCCTTCTCCCTTCCTTCATCTCCTGCTCTCCATCTCTCTCTTCTTTCCTCTTCCTTTATCGTCACTCTCTTGGCTCCTTCCTTCCTGCCCTATCTTCCCTCTCTTTAGCTTTCACCCCATGTTATAGTATCTGTACACTCACTCTCTCCCTCTCTCTCTCTTTCTTTCTCATTCTGTCTGTCTCTCTCTGTCTGTCTCTTTCGCTCTCCCTCCCTTTCTCTCTTCCTCCCTCTCTATTTCACTTTGTGAGAGTTCCCGTCTGTAGACCTGTGTGAGTTGTATTCTATTTCCGGCGCTGTTGGCAGCAGGAATATGTGCATATTTAGACTACTGCATGTATTTGTCTGTCTGACCTCCGTCCTGTTCCATATTCATGCTGCCTGTTTCCAACCCTCTGGCATCTCACCACTGAATAACCGTCTTCCCAACGTAACTCCATTATTGTGTGATCTGTACATATCATTACCACCACAGCTGGCCAGTAGAGGATAATACTCAGAATGTGGCTTGGTAGTTTGGCAGGGAAATGCTTTTTCTCTTCCACTCTTTTAATGTAAGACTGTTTTTCCTCTAGTCTTTTTTAGCTGTTACCTTTTCCGCTGCAGTGCAGAATCAGGAACCGTACGTTTTAGAATGAATTTTTAAAGAAAGTGGGTTTATCCACACCTCTGTTCCATTAAAGAACAGCTATCTTTGATTTCTCCTCCCATGGAGGCCTCCCCCCCCCCCACTCCCTAACACAGCGATAAACTTCTGTGACATCCTCCTTTCTATTAGACTTTATTTGGTGTAACTGTGTCGGTGATCACCATGTCAGATGAACATTGATGCCAATGTGTTCCACATCATGAGTAAACTAAACATGTCAAGGGAAGAGTCTGTCAAGGTGTGTGTGTGGGGGGGGGGAGCAAGCCAACTTACAAGCATTTTCTCTTGTCTCATTACAGCAGAGTGGAGCAGAGTGATATACAGTCACTGTTATATCCGAGTATGTAAGTGATATTGTTTTTTGACGAGTGGTACTGCATCGGTGTAGTGCTTGTTGCAGTGTTGAGTGCAGGAGTAATACCACAGAGTAGGTATATGGATTTCTGCTGCTGCTGCTATTGTTTAGTGTGACTTCAGGCCCAGAAATGCAAACAGCATCTCATGGATTAATGTAGGGGAGTATAGGAGTTATTTGAGAGTTAGATAACTAGTCGATTACTGTGTGACTGTGCAATGTGTTTGTGTTTCAGTGGTTTAGTGTATGTGTGTGCTTGCATGTAGGGGATGTGTTTGTACGAGACTAATTGTCCTTCAAGTGATGTTGAAAGTTAATACACACACACCCAAATACATCACTCTATTGCCTGTAAGATACACTCAGCCTTGTGCGAACCATTGGCAGAGAAATACAGTGGAGCATGGAGCTACACCCAGGAGGCCCAATGAGACCAGGGGCTCCATTACTAATCCCACCCTCCAAAAGCCTCCACTGGGGCAGCGGGCTGAAAGGCAGCTGGTTGGCTCAAATGCACCAGTTGCAGAGGAACAGTTCTATAAAGCCAGTAATGTAAATAGTCAAAGTCAAAGATAGAATATTGAATATATACAGTTGAAGTCAGAAGTTTATATAGACTTACAGTGCCTTGCGAAAGTATTCGGCCCCCTTGAAATCAAATCAAATCAAATTTGCGACCTTTTGCCACATTTCAGGCTTCAAACATAAAGATATAAAACTGTATTTTTTGTGAAGGATCAACAACAAGTGGGACACAATCATGAAGTGGAACGACATTTATTGGATATTTCAAACTTTTTTAACAAATCAAAAACTGAAAAATTGGGCGTGCAAAATTATTCAGCCCCTTTACTTTCAGTGCAGCAAACTCTCTCCAGAAGTTCAGTGAGGATCTCTGAATGATCCAATGTTGACCTAAATGACTAATGATGATAAATACAATCCACCTGTGTGTAATCAAATCTCCGTATAAATGCACCTGCACTGTGATAGTCTCAGAGGTCCGTTAAAAGCGCAGAGAGCATCATGAAGAACAAGGAACACACCAGGCAGGTCCGAGATACTGTTGTGAAGAAGTTTAAAGCCGGATTTGGATACAAAAAGATTTCCCAAGCTTTAAACATCCCAAGGAGCACTGTGCAAGCGATAATATTGAAATGGAAGGAGTATCAGACCACTGCAAATCTACCAAGACCTGGCCGTCCCTCTAAACTTTCAGCTCATACAAGGAGAAGACTGATCAGAGATGCAGCCATGAGGCCCATGATCACTCTGGATGAACTGCAGAGATCTACAGCTGAGGTGGAAGACTCTGTCCATAGGACAACAATCAGTCGTATATTGCACAAATCTGGCCTTTATGGAAGAATGGCAAGAAGAAAGCAATTTCTTAAAGATATCCATAAAAAGTGTTGTTTAAAGTTTGCCACAAGCCACCTGGGAGACACACCAAATATGTGGAAGAAGGTGCTCTGGTCAGATGAAACCAAAATTGAACTTTTTGGCAACAATGCAAAACGTTATGTTTGGCGTAAAAGCAACACACCATCCCCACTGTCAAACATGGTGGTGGCAGCATCATGGTTTGAGCCTGCTTTTCTTCAGCAGGGACAGGGAAGATGGTTAAAATTGATGGGAAGATGGATGGAGCCAATTACAGGACCATTCTGGAAGAAAACCTGATGGAGTCTGCAAAAGACCTGAGACTGGGACGGAGATTTGTCTTCCAACAAGACAATGATCCAAAACATAAAGCAAAATCTACAATGGAATGGTTCAAAAATAACCATATCCAGGTGTTAGAATGGCCAAGTTAAAGTTCAGACCTGAATCCAATCGAGAATCTGTGGAAAGAACTGAAAACTGCTGTTCACAAATGCTCTCCATCCAACCTCACTGAGCTCGAGCTGTTTTGCAAGGAGGAATGGGAAAAAATTTCAGTCTCTCGATGTGCAAAACTGATAGAGACATACCCCAAGCGACTTACAGCTGTAATCGCAGCAAAAGGTGGCGCTACAAAGTATTAACTTAAGGGGGCTGAATCATTTTGCACGCCCAATTTTTCAGTTTTTGATTTGTTAAAAAAGTTTGAAATATGCAATAAATGTCATTCCACTTCATGATTGTGTCCTACTTGTTGTTGATTCTTCACAAACAAAATACAGTTTTATATCTTTATGTTTGAAGCCTGAAATGTGGCAAAAGGTCGCAAAGTTCAAGGGGGCCGAATACTTTCGCAAGGCACTGTAGGTTATTTTTCAACCACTCCACAAATTTATTGTTAACAAACTATAGTTTTGGCAAGTCAGTTAAGGCATCAACTTTGTGCATGACACAAGTAATTTTTCCAGCAATTGTCTACAGACAGATTACTTCACTTATAATTCACTGTATCACAATTCCAGTGTGTTAGACGTTTACATACACTAAGCTGACTGTGCCTTTAAACAGCTTGGAAAATTCCAGAAAATTATGTCATGGCTTTAAAACCTTCTAATAGGCTAATTGACATAATTTGAGTCAATTGGAGGTGTATCCGTGGATGTACTTCAAGGCCTACCTTCAAATGCAGTGCCTCATGGGATAATCTAAATAAATCAGCTTTTTTTACCTCCACAAGTCTGGTTCAATTTCCAAATGCCTGAAGGTACCATGTTCATGTGTACAAACAATAGTACGCAAGTATAAACACCATGGGACCACGCAGCCATCATACAACTCAGGAAGTGATCCTTTCTGACCAAGACAGGGAATTGATACTAGGATGAAATATTAGGAATTGTGAAAAACTGAGTTTAAATGTATTTGGCTAAGGTGTATGTAAACTTCAACTCTATCTGCACTCTGGACTGTGGACTGTGGTGAGACAACATCAAAAGGAGAAAGAGCAGGAGAAGAACAGAGCACTAGAGGAGAGGATCAGACTGCTGGAGGAGAGGGTGAGTGGATGGCATGTGTCAGAGAACAACCCATTAGAGGGGTGTCCACCCACGCAGAGAAGCCAGTAGAACAGCCCACCCCAGACCCTGACCATAGTGTCAACATCACAGCAGGACAGACAAATGAAGATCCCAAGCCCAGGGGATCCAACCCCCTCTGAGTACATCCCCACCCCTCCGTCAGGCAAAACCTGCACAAGCCACGTATTGTACTACTTATGGACTGAAACGGGAAATATACTGTATAGAAGATATTTAACTTTTTCCCAAACACAGATTATCTGAACTCTGGTGTCCTACCCCAGCGCGCCTTCTGTCTGAGGACATACTAGGGTCACCCAGCCACATAATACACACAGGCACAAACAACCTGAGAGCACAGCATGAAAGGGTGGCCACAGCACTCGAGGGGTGATTGAAAAAGCTTCTTCTACTTTCCCCAAACGCACAAGTGGTTATCTCCACCTTGCTACCACAAAAAGACTTCTCCCTGCTACCATACAACGGGTAAACACAAGTATTTCCCGTGACTGTGACTCAAAACCAAAAGTTTTCCTGGCCCACCACTCCACCCTGGACTTGAACAGCCTATACAACCAGGTCCACCTATACAAGGCAGCAATGCCCACCTTCACCCGTACCCTAAAAGGATATTGCCCTCAAACGCAGTCCAAACACTTCACACAGGAGCAAGAGATCAAAAGACACGCCGCCCAGACCAGCGAGAACCCCCCTTCAGACCTACACAGAGGACCCACGCCTAGAGGACCTATATCCAGACCACAGCAACACCAGCCACATCCACACCCCCCAAGTCAACCATGCCCACACACCATTTAGGCTCCCTCAGATCACACCTATGCTCCTCCTGCCCCCCCCCCCTCCCCTTGGCCCACACTCCCGCAAAGAGGACCTCAACATGGAAGTCACACTTACGCCCAGGCCTTGACCAGGCAAACAGGCCCAATCCCCACTCTTACACTAGCCCAAGCCAATGGCATGTACCATATGCTCTGCTCACACTTAATGGTCTGATGCAAACCACACGACCAACAACATTGGACACTTTATGTAAAACAAAGCCTTCACTATCTTCACTATCTCATCCTGGAATATTCAAGGCCTGAGGTCATCTGCCTTTGGCCTAAAGAGCAAGAACCTGGACTTAACCAAAGAAATCGGAAATACAGACATTGTCATACTACAAGAAACATGGCATAGAGGAGACTGACACACTGGTTGCCCTCTAGGTTACAGAAGTTGGTAGTCCCATCCACCAAACTACTAGGTGTGAAAGATGGAATGTACTCAGGTCGTATGCTAATTTCGCATGGAGCAGACCTAAAGCGCCGGAGAGAGCATACATGATGGTACCCCTCCCCGGCGTGTTCGGCTCCAGCCGTAGGACGCCAACCCAAGGGACGATCCCCGGGGTCAGGAGAGGACCGGTCACCCCTATGCGCGGGAACCTGTCGCCAGCTGGGACGCGGTAACCTGACAGACCAGCTGAGGCAGAGGAGCCTGGCGATCCGGCTGAGGCAGGGAAGCCTGGCATACTGGCTGAGTCATAAAAGCCTGTAGCAGCTCCCAGACCCAACGCCATTCCAACTGACACAAAAACACTCCCTGATGCTTCCCTTAGGTGAGGCGTCATTCTGTAATGATGTGCCCTGAGAGTCCGGAAGCAAGTTCAGGGAGTGAATGTTTTCATAAATAAATTAATCATAATACAACAACAAGATACACAAACCACGCACAGACAGGAAAAATGAACAATGATGCCTGGGGAAGGAACCAAAGGGAGTGACATATATAGGGCAGGTAATCAAGGAAGTGATGGAGTCCAGGTGAGTGATGACGCGCAGGTGCGTGTAACAATGGTGACAGGTGTGCGCCATAACGAGCAGCCTGGTGACATAGAGGCCGGAGAGGGAGCACACGTGACACTATCCAAAATGGAGATCTATGGGTAAACCAATCTGTTTGGCCCTTTAACAAAGAGCAAAACATATTCATGATCAAATACAAATCTTAGAATCAAGTATTAAAGATTACGAGAACCCACTGGATTCTCCAATTACATTGAATGAACTACTGGACAAAATACAAAATGTCCAACCCAAAAAGGCCTGTGGTGTTGATGGTATCCTCAGTGAAATGTCCAGACACTGTTCATGTTCTGTTTCATGTCCGTTGTTTATTAAATGTTCTCCCAGTACCTGCTTCTCGTCTCCAGCATTGATCCTCACAGAATGCTGACCTCACTAAAGGAAGCATCAGGGAGTTTTAGATTTTTGTTTTGGTTGGTGGCGTCGGGTCTGTGTGCTGTCGCCGATGGAACCGGGGGTACCTCAGCTAGCTCGTCGGGTTGGCTCAAGAGGTCTTCTGAGAGGTCTTCTGCATCGGTTTGCTCGGCAGGCGGCCAGCCCGTCAGGCTCGCCCAGGTGGGACCCCGTGTGGTGCCCCTACTGTCACGCCTGCTCCCGCTACCCCTCTCTGGCGTACAAGGGTGCCAGGCTGCCCTTCATTACTCACACCTGTCACCATCATTACGCACAGCTGCGCAATATTGGACTCACCTGGACTCCATTACTTTGTTGTTACACCCTCTATATCTGTCTGCTCCTCAGTTTGTTCCATGTATCAGCATTTATGTTTTTATTTTTCCCCTTTCCAGACACTGCTCCTGTTCTGTTTCATGTCCGTTGTTTATTAACCTGTTGAGTGTAGGGGGCAGTATTTTGATGTTTGGATGAAAAACATACCCAAATGAATTTTTCTCAGGCTCAGAATCTCTAGAATATGCATATAATTGTCAGATTAGGATAGAAAACACTCTAAAGTTTCCAAAACTGTCAAAATATTGTCTGTGAGTTTAACAGAACTGATATTGCAGGCAAAAACCTGAGGAAAATCCAACCAGGAAGTGCTTAAGAGAAATTAATCTCCCTGTTCCATTGCATTCCTTCCCTCCATTTCAAGGGCTATCAACCAGATTCCTTTCCCTTTCCCAGTCTTTAGACATAGTTTCAGGCTTTATTCTGAAAAATCAACGATAACCATCACTTCGCGTCAGTGGATGGCTGGGTGCCAGCAGAGTTTTGCATGCGCAACAGCTTGGAGCATACATTTTCTCTCTCTCTCCTATTGAAAAAGCTACGGTCCGGTTGACATATTATTTATTGTAAAAACAACCTGAGGATTGATTAAAAAACGTTTGACATGTTTCTACGAACTTTTTGGATAAAAAAATAATCTTTATCGAACAAAAGGAACATTTATTGTGTAACTGGGAGTCTCGTGAGTGCAAACATCCAAAGTTCATCAAAGGTAAGCGATTCATTTTATTGCTTTTCTGACTTTTGTGACCAATCTACTTTGCTGCTAGCTGTTTGTAATGTTTTGTCTGCTGAGAGAGATGTGTTAACGTAAACGCTTGGATAGCTTTTGCTGTAAAGCTTTTTTAAATCTGACACACTAGTTGGATTAACAACAAGTTAAGCTATGTTTTGCTATATTGCACTTGTGATTTCATGAAAATTAAATATTTTTAGTAATTTAATTTGAATTTGGCGCTCTGCAATTCAGCGGATGTTGACAACTTGATCCCACTAACGGGATGGGTGCGCCAAGAAGTTAAATGTTCTCCCTGTACCTGCTTGTCTCCAGCGTTGATCCTCGCAGTGGGATATGTGTCAACAGCAATCTTGGGAATTGACATGCAAACTAACCAAAAGAAAGCCAAAGTTTTCTCATGCTTTGTTGATTTCGAAAAAACCTTTGACTCAACTTGACATGAGGGTCTGCTATACAAATGGATGGAAATTGGTGTTGGGGGTAAAACATATGACATTATAAAATCCATCTACACAAACAACAAGTGTGCGGTTAAAATTAGCAAAAATACATTTCTTTCTCCAAGGCTGTGGGGTGAGACAGGGATATAGCTTAAGCCCCACCCTCTTCAACATATATATCAATGAATTGACGTGGGCACTAGAACAGTCTACTGGAATCCGAAGTCAAATGTCTACTATTTGCTGATGACCTGGTGTTTCTGTCAGCAACCAAGGAGGGCCTACAGCAGTACCTAGATCTTCTGCACAAACCTGGGCCCTGACAAGGTTGCCCTAGAGCACACAAAAAACTATACATACCTCGGCCTAAACATCAGCGCCACAGGTAACTTCCACTGTGAACGAGCTGAGACAAGGCAGGAAGGGCCTTCTATGCCATCAAAAGGAACATACAATTTGACATACCAATTAGGATCTGGCAAAAAAATACTTACATTATTTATAGAACCCATTGCCCTTTATTGTTAGGAGGTCTGGGATCCACTCACCAACCAAGAATTTACAAAATGGAATTCTGTGAATTCTTGGTTTGGTGAGCGGACCCCCCTGCAAAACAAATCCTCCATTTAAAACGTAAAACACCAAATAATGCATGCAGAGCAGAATTAGGCCGATACTCGCTAATTATCAACATCCAGAAAAGAGCCGTTAAATTCTACAACCACCTAAAAGGAAGCGATTCCCAAACCTTCCATAACAAAGCCATCATCTACAGAGAGATTAACCTGGAGAAGAGTCCCCTAAGCAAGCTGGTCCTTGGGCTCTGTTCACAAACAGACCCCACAGAGCCCCAGGACAGCAACATAATTAAACCAAAGCAAATAATGAGAAAACAAAATATAATTACTTGACACATTGGAAAGAATTAACAAAAACACAGAGCAAACTAGAATGCTATTTGGCCCTGAACAGAGAGTACATAGTGGCAGAATACTTGACCACTGTGACTGACCCAAACTTAAGGAAAGCTTTGACTATGTACAGATTCAGTGAGCATAGCCTTAAGCAGACCTGGCTCTCAGGAGAAAACCGGCTATGTGCACACTGCCCACAAAATGAGGTGGAAACTGAGCTGCACTTCCTTACCTCCTTCCAAATGTATGACCATATTAGAGACACATATTTCCCTCAGATTACACAGATCCACAAAGTATTCATAAACAAACCAAATTTTGATAAAAACTGGGTGAAATACCAGCGTGCCATCACAGCAGCAATATTTGTGACCTGTTGTGTGTGTGTGTGAGAGAGAGAGAGAGAGAGAGAGATCTTTCATTCATTCAGTTTTTTCATCACCATGCTGGTTTGTGTAGTATTTTAGTCTTGTTTGCTTTCAGGCCTAGTAAAACGGAATCAGAAATGTAGGGTGTGTGTTATTTATTAGTCCAATATTCCTCTGCTATTTGCAATGGGGATTTTTGCAGATGAGCACATGAATACAAAACTTGCATTGAACCCTGCTGGGAAAGCAGGGCAAACAAACACCCAAGCACACACACATCATACCCAGGCATACCCAAGCACACACCCATCACACACCCATCACACCCAAGCACACACCCATCACACCCAAGCACACACACATCACAGCCAAGCACACACACATCACACCCAAGCACACACCCATCACACCCAAGCACACACCCATCACACCCAAGCACACACACATCACACCCAAGCACACACCCATATCACACCCATATCACACACACATCACACCCAAGCACACACACATCACACCCAAGCACACACCCCATCCTTGAAGCCATGGGCTCAACCAGTGTTGTTTTGTGAATAAGCTGTTAAATTATATAGACAAGTGATTTACTACCCCCCCAGATGGTAGTACACTTTGGAAAAGTGTGGTTAAGCTAGATGCTGCCTGTACCGCTGAGGTGAATATTGATTCATCACTCTTACTCACAGTAGGTTCTTCCTGATAATTATCTTTGTCAAATGAATTATCTTTGTTAGTGTCAGCATGAAAACACTATATAGGAATAACATCACAAAACCTTGATTAATCAAACAGAATCCATTGTTGTTTGTGCATACGTGTCTGTGTGTGTTTGCGTGTATGTTCAGTTATGTGCAGACTATAGTCTCCATAGTCTCTACTGTCGAGTTCTCTACCCTCTTTTCTGTTCACTCTCTCTCTCTCTCTCTCTCTCTCTCTCACTCTCACTCTCACTCTCTGTGTGTGTGACTGAATCACAGGGTGGTTTTCTCTTATCTTGTCAGTCTAAAGGCTCATGTCTATTGATCTCTATGGTACAGTGAGCCAGTATAGGCAGAGTGACTGAGAGAAACCTGGCTGAGCCTATTGCTACTGTACCGTATGCTCTGTGTTGGAGTCTACAGTGGGTCTTTGTTGCTTTATTAAGCACACTGACTTGACATGGACGCTGACTGGACTGACCACACTGAAGCATTTAGGGGCACGTCTGATAAAGTCACAGTCACCTGAATGAACTTAAATCTTAACGCAACATGTAAAGTGTTGGTCCCATGTTTCATGAGCAGAAATAAAAGATCCCAGAAAAATGTTGTGCTCAAATTTGTTTACATCCCTGTTAGTGAGCATTTCACCTGGTTAAAAAGCATGATCATTACCCAGATGCACAATGTGCTGGGGACAATAAATGGCCACTCTAAAATGTGTCTTACAATTGCAGACTACGTGTTACCACGCCAGCCCAGGACCTCCACATCCGGCTTCTTCACCCGCGGGATGGTCTGAGGACGGGGAGGGGGGTGCTGAGGAGTATTATGTCTGTAATACAGCCCTTTTGTAGCTAAAAATTAATTGATTAACTGGGCCTGGCTCCCCAGTGGGTGGACCTGGCTGCCAAGTGGATGGGTTTATGCCCTCCCAGTCCCACCAATGGATGTGTCCCTGCCCATTCATGAGAAATCCATAGATTAGTGCCTCATTTATTTATTTCAATTGATTTCCTTCTGTGAATGGTAACTCAGTAAAATCTTTGAAATTGTTGTATGTTGCGTTTATATTTTTGTACAGTATAGTTCAGTAATACATCGGTGATGCAGTTTTGTGCTGAGCTGGTTCTGTCCGTGGTACTGAAAGCATCAGATGTGTGTGTGTGTTTGTGTGTGTGTGTTTCTTGTATTTAATAAACCCACTCTGTATAATGTGGCCCTTGCTGTGCGGTAATAACATTAGCATGGTTTACACTGACAAATGAGCTGCTCTTATTAAAAGAGGTGAGGATGTGTGTGCGTGCTTCAGGGTTTTGTGTTCCAATAGAACCAATAGGTGAATCTATTCTCAGTTCAGATTAGAAAAATAGCCCTCCTAGGTTGTCATACCCATTCAAATGTAACATGACTGTAATTGAATATGTCCCAGTCAGGCAGTGTATATTGTAGGGCTCTCTGCCTCACTTCCATTCCAATCAATGTTGTTTCCTTCTGTGTTTCAGTCAGCCTGCCTGCATACCTGCCTGCAGCCTAGCTAGCTACCCCCTTTGTTACTCTATTGTGTTCACATTGGCTTTGCTGACCACTTTGACTTAATCTGCCCATTCATTCTCTATACACTGGTCCTTTCCTTGAGATTATTAGTTTTGCTACATTTACTGTACACATGTCTTGTGTCGACAGGCTATGTGCTAGACTGTTAGCCAGTCTTCTCTGACTAAGCTAGCTAGCGCATCTGGCTAAGATAGTTCATTGCAGGCTGCTCAATACATACACTGTGTTATTGGTTTGTCTAACCTTGCTTTGTGTATGTGAGGTGATTATATAATGCCAAAAGAACAATGGGATTGTGGTAAATTTAGCCTCAGCAAACTCAATGCAGTGTTTGTTTACGTATAATCTAACGAGCAAAACTATTGGCTATCAGGTTAATGCTTGCAGAGCCATGTCGTCAGTCTTTGCTGGTTGTTTATATTCATGCTTGATTACTTTCATTTAGTGTATCCTTCTCGTTGGTTGTCCGTGTGTGTGTGTGTTTGTATGTACACTACCGTTCAAACTATATTTTACCAGATCTATTGCTCAGCACAACTGAGCAAGAGGATAAGTACATTAGAGTGTCTAGTTTGAGAAAAAGACTCCTCACAAGCCCTCAACTGGCAGCTTTATTAAATATTACCCGCAAAACACCGGGCTCAACATCAACAGTGAAGAGGCGACTTCGGGATGCTGGCCTTCTAGGCAGAGTTTCTTAATATTTTATTTTTATTTATTTATTTTTATTGGCAAGTCTGAGATATGGATTTTTCTTTGCAACTCTGCCTAGAAGGCCAATTTCCCAGAGTCACTTCTTCACTGTTGATGTTGAGACAGGTGTTTTGCGGGTACTATTTAATGAAGCTGCCATTTGAGTGCTTTTGAGGATTCTATTTCTCAAACTAGACACGCTAATGTACTTATCCTCTTGCTCAGTTGTGCACTGGGGCCTCCTACTCCTCTTTCTATTCTGGTTAGCGCCAGTTTGTGCTGTTCTGTGAAGTGAATAGTATACAGCGTGGTACAAGAACTTCAGTTTCTTAGCAATTTCTCACATGGAATAGCCTTCATTTCTCAGAACAAGAATAGATTGACGAATTTCAGAAGAAAGTTTTGTTTCTTGCCATTTTGAGCCTGTCGTCAAACCAAAAAATATACTAAACTAGTCTAAAGAAGGTCAGTTGCATTGCTTCTTTAATCAGAACAACAGTTTTCAGCTGTGCTAACATAGTTTCAAAAGGTTTTTCTAATTATCAATTAGCCTTTTAAAATGATAAACTTGGATTAGCTAACACAATGTGCCATTGGATCACAGGAGTGATGTTTGCTGATAATGGGCCTCTGTGCGCTTATGTAGATATTCCATTTAAAATATCTGCAGTATCCAGCTAAAATAGTAATTTACAACATTAACAATGTATACAGTGTATTTCTGATCAATTTGATGTTATTATAATGGACAAAAAATGTGCTATTCTTTCAAGAACAAGGACATTTCTAAATGACCCCAAACTTTTGAACAGTAGTGTTTTTATCTTTGAGTGTATTGGAGTGTGCGTGTTGGTGTGGTTAGCCATCCGAGAGGTTGGACATTTCTATGCGACCCCTCACCCATAGCTTGTACTAGAGCTCTGAGGGGGCATTGCTGCTAGTGCTCAGAGAGCCCTGTGGGAAACGAGTTGCTTGTTTATATGCTTCCTCCTGCAGTAGAGTAACCTCCATCTGACTATTCACCCTTTACATTTCATATTGCCCCGACTGCTAGTCTGCTCAACTCACCTCAGAAATGGTACGCTATAAGAAAGAGTTTTGTTTTCTCTGGTCTAGTATTTCTCAATATGTTCCTCTGGGATCAATAGGGTTGCATATGTTGTTGCAACTCAGCAGTAGCACACCATATTCAGCTAGTCAACTAATCATCATGCCCTTTGTCAGTGTTATTCAATAACACCTTACATTGTATTTTTTAACACTAGGAAGTGTATATAGTTTCTACCAATGGTGTTATGCAATAAAACCTCATTATTTTTTTATCATCACACCAAGAGGTCCGTATCTCTTGACAAGGTCACTCAGTGTCAGGTTAAAGGTCAATCAAAATCATGTTTTTCATGACATTTGATGATATTTGAAGGAAACCAGATCAAAGTATGATGACCAAAGTACGAGAAATGACGAGAAAAGTTTGATTGTTACGAATCCCTTTTGGCCCGACAGTCTAGGGGGGGATGGTAATGAGACCCGTAACATAACTCATGCAAATTATTATTGTGACAAAGTAAAAGTGTGCACGAAATAACCATGACAACAGAAATCTACCGTCAAACTCTAGGTTTATTTATAAACACACGGTAGTGGGGGGAGCAGGAAAAGGGGCTGAGCTGGACCCAAGGAAAGAAACAATAAATATACAAAAACACACCCCTAAGCTAGACTAGCCTACTTTAACAACAGCTAACTAACTAACCAAAAATACAGTGGGTGGTCCGCCAAGTTCTAACTAGTGTATTTAACAAAGTTCACCTACGGGTAGTGTATGCCCATGGGCGACTTGTCTTGGTTTCCCCCTTTTCCCACCAGCAATTAAACACAAACACCATAAACAAAAACAATACTCACAGGTGATGACAAAGTGCTATGGAGGTGCTTTAAACAAAAGAGAGGTTAAGACACAAAGCGAGAGTGAAACACAGAGACCTACAGACATGGCATTTACAGAGAGATTGAGCTGAGCTGAGCTTTAGAACAAACAAATGGGGTTTTTACACCATGGGGAAGGAACTGTGATAGGATAGGAAGTAGGAGGAGGTGTGTCTTCTGATTGATGATTGATTGTTGACTGATTGGGGAGTGATGATTTCCACCTGTGAGGGGAGAAGGAGAGAAAAGAAACACACACAGGATACACACACACAGGATAACTGTATCCGTAACATTGATCATAAAGTTACTCGTCCCCTCCACATGTCAAACACTTGGATTCATTATTAAGGGGACAAGATGACATCACTGTAATTCTCATTTAAAACCTCTTAAGGATCTGTCACTTTTTTTTTCAATTTTCGCCCCAAAATGACATACCCAAATCATCGAACTGCCTGTAACTCAGGCCCTGAAGCAAGGATATGTATATTCTTGGTACTTTTTGAAAGGAAACAAGTTTAAGTTTGTGGAAATGTGAAAGGAATGTAGGAGAATATAACACAATAGATCTGGTAAAAGATAATACAAAAAAAAATGTTATTTTGTATTTTTTGCAGTGTATGGGAAAGGTTTTAGACTGATCCAATGAATCACTGTATTTCTGTTAAAAATGTTGTATCAAGACTACCCACGTGCCAAATTTGTTTATTAATAACTTTTCATGTTCAAAACTGTTCACTGTCCCCAAACAATATCAGATACTGTATGTATATGTGTCACGCCTTGGTCATTGTATCTTGTGTTTTTGTTATATGTTTGGGTAGGCCAGGGTGTGACATGGGTTTATATGTTATTATTTCGTATTGGGTTTGTATTAATTGGGAGTGTGCATTATTAGGGGTGTGTCTAGTTAGGCTTGGCTGCCTGAGGCGATTCCTAATTGGAGTCAGCTGATTCTAGTTGTCTCGGATTGGGAACCGTATTTAGGTAGCTTGAGTGCGCGTTGTATTTCGTGGGTGATTGTACCTGTCTTAGTGTTAGTCACCAGATAGGCTGTATTTTGTTTCATTCGTTTGTTGTTGTCTTCTTCTGTTATTTCATGTACCGTATAGCTTCATTAAAAGTCATGAGTAACCTACACGCTGCATTTCGGTCTGCCTCTCTTCTAACAGCAGACGAAGCTCATTACAATATGTCCTGGTAAATGTTCTTGTTACTTACAACCTCATGCTAATCGCATTAGCCTATGTTAGCTAATGCGATTCCGGAGAAGTTTTAATACACCAATGGTAACATGATATTATCTTACCTCATTAAAATAAGTACTGCCTCGTAACAAACATCGGAGAAGGCGTGTTTTCAGAGGTGCATGTTTATATAGCTACTCTACTGGTGCCACTCAGTATGAAGACATCTTGAATAAAGAACTGCAACAGTGACATTTATATTTTCCCTCTGAATTGCCACACAGCAAATTGGTCAGTGTTACCTAGAGCATGTTGTAATTGCCATTTGTTTGATAAAAACAGTAGGAAAAATGTAGGTTGAGTACAATCTCTTTTTTCAGATTTTATTTCTAGAGCTTTGTCATAAAGGACCAGTCTGTCAATGCAATGTAAGTATTAGATGCAATTTCAATGTTTGATTTGCTTTATGTATCACCAGATTAGCTTGAGATGATTTTACTTCAACACTGCATCCAAGTTGATTGACATAAGTGTTTCAAAGAGGTGTAGTTAGCCATGAGAGAAACATTACTTTTCTGAATCACTGTTCAGGACATTGAAATAATATTTTCAAGTCTTTATTGCCATGTGCTCATATGTAAGCATTATAAAAGACCTTATATCTGGCACCAGACATGCTCAAGCTTAACTTAACAGAACAATTGACCACTTAAACTGGTACAACACTTCCACTCACGGGTGGCCAAAAATAACACATTTAATAGCAGGTCTTAACTAAGCCACGCCTCCAACATAATTGCCCAGTATACCTTGCCTTTTCTAGTGAATTGTAGAGTTACCGAACATGACTATATTTGTTAGTCACTAAGTGAGGTCCTACTGTAGGTGAACGTTACTACAATTAAACTGTAGTACATATATAGTACATATATCATAAAGCCTTACTTTGATAGCCATGTTTTACCCCAACCCAGTGGTGCTGGGAACCTACTGGTTTACAGACCACATCAGGCCTGAAAGTTATATTATGCTGGCTTGCATTGCGATATGTAATTCCTATTGGAATCCAGCCAGTGTTAGGACATCCAACAGTTGGAATTTTATTCACCCACAACCTGTTAGGAACATTAAATCTGGAATAAATCTAAGTAACTGATTGGATTCATTTAGAAAAATCTATGCTATTTATCTTTGTGTAGCATAAGATAATCAATCAATCAATGTACATGCAAAAACACAGATATTAAAAACAATCCCCTCCAAAAAATCTAATTTTGGTAGAGCGTGATGGGAAAAATGTAATAATAGGCGTGGTTTTGATGGGAACAATTTACTCTCCACAGAGTAAAACTGATTATTTTGCTTCAGCTGCAGAAACCATTCGAAACCACTGAAAAATCAATACTAGGTAATTTGCTGTGCATTTGGCCAATTTGCTGTGTAGCTGCATCAGGTGTGCTAGTGCTGGGCTGGACCAAAAATGTGTAAACCTGAGGCTTCCTGGGGTACTGCAGACTGAACTGAAGATGCTTGATGGTTTACTCCAAATTACTGTACTGTAGATGATTGAGGGTTTACTCCAAATTACTGTACTGTAGATGATTGAGAGTTTATTACAAATTACTGTCCTGTAGATGATTGAGTGTTTATTCCAACATTACTGTACTGTAGATGCTTAAATTAAAGGGATAGCAGAAAAAGGGGTGGGGATAAATGAAAAGTGAATGTAATGAAGCAGTAAATGACTATGTTTTACAGTAAGCTGTGGTGGTGGGGTGTGTGAGGAGTGTAAGACTTTAGAAATAGAATGAATAGAACAGGCTTGGAACCTCTAACCCTGGCAATTTGACTGGTAAACTCATGGGTACAATCGCAAAGGCTGCCTTGGTTTGTGATGCAATAATTTCAATGTTATTTTGGAATGTTCTAGCAAGTGATGATGGATTGCAATGGTAATATATAATGTTCATTCAAATGATGCTAACTGATGTGGCTAATGCAATGCAATTAATTTTTTGTAATGTCAGTTGAGTTGACTCAACAAATCACAGCACAGATTGAAAGATACACTTCCTGCTTTTACTTCCAGGCATGTGTACACGCAAAATGGCTGCAAGTCCACCCATTATGCCGTTATTTACTTGGAGACACCCTTTCTATTCATTTTATTTCTGTGTAAGGTTGCAGTAATCCGGTGTGTTCCCGTGCACTCCCTCCGTCCCTCCCTCCCTCTAGCCCTTCCTCCGTCAGCAGTTTGCCCTGCGTACAGGGGAGCAGGAGCACAGATAAAACATCAAAGACAAAGCTCTGACAATGCAAGGCCACCCGAGGCCTTGTAAGACCAATACTATAGGGCGCTGAAAGGCCCTCCGACAATTACAACCTTATTAGGCTAATCATAATGGAATAATACAATCCAGGAGGACAGCTTAGCTATAACACTGTAGCCAAGGAGACGAGACACTAACGCATATGGATAAGACAGGATGAGGGGAAGAGAAGAGAAAAGTCAAATAAAAGTTTGAGAAAGATGAAACGGCGAGTATGACTAAAAATGAGAAGAAAGTGAAGAAAGAGTTCAGTGAGGACAGGAAAAAAAATGCTGACCTTGAGCATGCAAGTGGTGTTGATTGAAGTAGAGCCTATGTTTATAGCATTAGGTACCAGTTTATTTTTTATTGCTCTCTTCTTCCAATGTTTCCAGTGTTCTATACGTATCTCCATTCATCCGACCCCTTTCACCCCATATCCCCTCCCACAAGGAGCGAAAGAGAGAGAGAGCGAGGTAGCGAGAGTGACAAAGAGAGAGAGAGAGAGAGAGAGGCAGGCACAAATAGTGGACCCTACATTGCACTGCGGCCCCATGCAAGGCAAGCCCTGCTGCAGCACTACAGTAATCTGCAGTGCTCACAGCAGCAACAACACTGCAAACCTGAACCATGTTGCTAGCTAATAGCTCTAATACTGGCCTTAGGATATGCTTTAGGTTTCATCCAATCTCTGCCTTTTCTTCTTCACTTTAAAGGATATATTTAGCCTAAATCCTGAGTGTTTAGAGTTTTGTTTGGAGGAGGGTTAAGTCTCCACAGAGGCGTGTTGTTGGGTTAATCTCCCTGAGTGTGATGTTATTGATTATCTAGCATGATTCTTTATCCACTAAGCCCTGGGGGTAGGGACATGATCAGATTTGACTTTGGAATATGAGATACTGCTGAGTGAGAGAAATCATAGGCCTTTGCCAAAGTCTTTGTCTCCCTATCGCCACCCTATTTTCAGGCATAGACATTGCAGGGGTCTATGCGTAAGGTCACAGTCACTCACACACACACAAACACACACACACAATGCTGTGATAATGTGTGGATGAGGATGTGACATTAACGTAATGACGTGATCGTGTTTACTGCTGTGACATACACACACTGCCCAGCGCAGAGTGAAGGGCAATATGTGTCTTTCTGTTAAAATCACTCTCATTTCACATCCATCTGGAATTCTATTATTATACTAAACAAACATATAAACACAACATGTATATTGTTGGTCCCATGTTTCATGAGCTGAAATAAAAGATCCCAGAAATGTTCCCTACGCACAAAAATCTTATTCTGTCAAATGTGTTTACATCCCTGTTAGTTAGCATTGCTCCTTTGCCAAGATAATCCATCCACAGGTGCGGCATATAAAGAAGTTGATTAAACAGCATGATCATTACAAAGGTGCACCTTGTGCTGGACACAAATAAAACTCCACATTGTTTTAGAGAATTTGTCAGTACGTCTAACCAGCCTCACAACCGTAGACCACGTGTAACCACGTCAGCCCAGGACCTCCACATCTGGCTTCTTCACCTACAGGATGATCTGAGACCAGTCACCCAGACAGTTGATGAAACTGCGGGTTTACACAACCGAAAAAGGTCTGCACAAACTTGCAGAACCGGTCTCAGGGAAGCGCATTGGCATGCTCATCGTCCTCACCAGGGTCTTGACCTGACTGCACTTTGGCGTCGTAACCGACTTCAATGGGCAAATGCTCACTTCCGATGAGGCAAATGGCGGTCACACCAGATACTGACTGGTTTTCTGATCCACGCCCCTAGCTTATTGAGGTATCTGTGACCAACACATGCATATCTGTATTCCCAGTCATGTGAAATCTATAGATTAGTGCCTAATGAATTCATTTAAATTGAGTGATTTCCTTATACACTGAGTATATACAACATTAAGAACACCTGCTCTTTCCATGACATAGACTGACCAGGTGAATCCAGGTGAAAGCTATGATCCCTTATTGATGTCACTTGTTAAATCCACTTCAAATCAGTGTAGCTGAAGGGGAGGAGACAGGTTAAAGAAGGATTTTTAAGCCTTGAACCAACTGAGAAATTAATTGTGTATGTGTGCCATTCAGTGGGTGACAATTGAAGAGCCTTTGAACAGGGTATGGTAGTTGCTGCCAGGCGCACTGCTTTGTGTCAAGAACTGCAACCCTGCTGGGTTTTTCACACTCAACAATTTCCATGGTGTATCAAGAATTGTCCGGTGTATAAACTGTAACTCAGTAAAATCTTTGAAATTATTACATGTTGCATTTATACAGTATTTATGTTCACTATAGTTATTTAGAGAGCTGTCCATGGTGCTGAAAGCATAAGCTTCCTGTGTTTGTGAGTGAGGAAATAATAGATTCACCTTTTTTTACGTGCTAATGCCTGGCTTACTGTTCATCATCAAATGCCGCTCAAAGATGTATCTAATGAAGAGCACATTGAGAGTCACATCATTTGAGCAAGAGCCTTACACACACACACACACGCACATGCATGCACGCACACACACACACACACACACACACACACACACACACACACACATAACTATCTCATCTGCGGAGGGGATTGACAAGATCTATGATTGGGTGCAGTGTGTTGAGCCGTGACGGTTAGCCCGCGGCGGGCACTAACGTGCCTAGCGCTCCCCACTTCCCCAAACAAGCTTTGAGTGATTCACCGGAACCACCGGCTAATTACCGTAGCCGCATGGGGACCGGGAGCGGCGTGGAGAACTAGGAGACACACTCGCTAACAGGTGTCAGCTCCACAATACAGCATATAGCGACAGAGGGCTTATCGTAAATCTGTTGAGACGAGGAGCCCAGGGAATATACCTAGGAAATATGTGTGCGAGAATAGGAAGGCCTCTGGAATATGTCTGAGGCAATAGGTCAATGGAATACATTGTGTACTGTATGAAGGGTTGCGTAGGTACAGTAGGTGTACAGTACCATTCAAAGGTTTGGAGACACCTACTCATTCAAGGGTTTTTCTTTATTTTTACTATTTTCTACATTGTAGAATAATAGTGAAGACATAAAAACTATGACACAACACATTTGGAATCATGTAGTAACCAAATTTTTTTTAACAAATCTAAATATATTTTAGATTTTAGAGTAGCCACCCTTTGCCTTGATGACAGCTTTGCAACCAGCTTCTCAACCAGCTTCACAAGGAATTATTTTCCAACAGCCTTTTTTGGCTGCTTTTCCTTCAATCTGCAGTTCAACTCATCCCAAACCATCTCAACTGGGTTGAGGTCTAGTGATTGTGGAGGCCAGGTCATCTGATGCAGCACTCCATCACTCTCCTTCTTGGTCAAATAGCCCTCACATAGCCTGGAGGTGTGTTGGGTCATTTTCCTGTTGAAAAACAAATCATAGTCCCACTAAGCCCAAACCAGATGGGATGGTGTATCGCTGCAGAATGCTGTGGTAGCCATGCTGGTTAGTTGTGCCTTGAATTCTAAATAAATCACAGACAGTGTCACCAGTAAAACACCCCACACCATAAAACCTTCTTCTCCATGCTTCACGGTGGGAACCACACATGCAGAGATCCTCCGTTCACCTACTCTGAGTCTAACAAAGACACGGCAGTTTGGACCAAAGGACAGATTTCCACCAGTCTAATGTCCATTGCTCGTGTTTCTTGGCCCAAGCAAGTCTCTTCATATTATTGATGTCCTTTAGTAGTGGTTTCTTTGCAGCAATTCAACCATTAAGGCCTGATCCACGCAGTCCTCTGAACAGTTGATGTTGAGATGTGTCTGTTATTTGAGCTCTGTAAAGCATTTATTTGGGATGAAATCTGAGGTGCAGTTAACTCTAATGAACTTATCCTCTGCAGCAGAAGTAACTCTGGGTCTTTCCTTTCCTGTGGCGGTTGTCACGTCCTGACCTTAGTTCCTTTTTTATGTCTCTATTTTGGTTTGGTCAGGGCGTGAGTTGGGGTGGGCATTCTATGTTTTTCATTCTATGTTTTGTGTAACTTGTGTGCATGTCTGTGGGTTACGTGTTTCCCATTTCGTGGGTTTTTCTGGTAAGTCCCCGTGTTCGGGGCATTTGTTTTGTTGTGCGCCCTGTGTTTTCGTGGGGTTTGCTTATGTTCGCCGTTTTGTGCATTTAAATATAGCACTACCCTGAACTCTCTGCTTCCTGCGACTGACTTCTCAACCACTACACCCAGTACGTTACAGCGGTCCTCATGAGAGCCAGTTTCATCATAGAGCTTGATGGTTTTTGCGACTGCACTTGAAGCAACTTTCAAAGTTCTTGATATTTTCAGAATTGACTGACCTTTATGTCTTAAAGTAATGATGGACTGTCGTTTCTATTTGCTTATTTGAGCTGTTCTTGCCATAATATAGACTTGTTTTTTTACCAAATAGGGCCATCTTCTGTATATCACCCCTAGCTTGTCTCAACACAACTGATTGGCTCAAATGCATTAAGGAAAGAAATTCCACAAATGGTCTTTTACCAAGGCACACCTGTAATTTGAAATGCATTACAGGTCATGAAGATGGTTGAGAGAATGCCAAGAGTGTGCGGAGTTGTCGTCAAGGCAAAGGGGGGCTACTTATAATATTAAATTATATTTTGATTTGTTTAACATTTGATTTGTTTACTACATGATTCCATATATGTTATTTCATAGTTTTGATGTTTTCACTATTATTCTACAATGTAGAAAATAGTCAAAATAAAGACAAACCCTGGAATGAGCAGGTGTGTCCAAACTTTTGGCTCGTACTGTATGTATGGAATACATTAAAGACAATATGTTATATGTGAGAGACAATATGTACAGTAGAACTGAGGAATATGTGAGAGAGAATAGGAAGGCTTATAGAATACAAGAGAGGCCTGTGGCTTACTGTACTTTACGTCTTAGAGAGAGAGAGAGAGGACCTCTCCCACCAACACCCTTATTAATTGGAAGCTGAATACCAGGAAGTCTGATCAATTCAAGTAAATCAATTGCAATATAGGTCAAGGACGGTGTGTGTGTGTGCGTGAGCGTGCGTTTGTGTGTGGATCCATACATTACTGTGTGTGTGTGTGTGTGTGTGTGTGTGCGCCATCAATGGCAACCCAATTTTAACCCATCAATATATGCTCTCTCCCGACACCTTCTCCATCCCATCCCTCTCTGAATCCCTAGATGGTATATAAGCCCTGGCTGTGCTCACAGTACTTCCAGACCACACAGATGCACTGCAGTAAGAGGATCCCATGTGGCCAGTACTGTCTGGAGGTGCAGCAGAGGTGTCCCTTCATCCTTCCTGACAACGACGATCTCATCCACGGAGGAAGCCCCAGTTTTATATGCACAGGTACAGCCTGTTATACTGTATGATACACAGGTTATATGCACAGGGAAATAATATGAAGATATTGGAGAATACTCCCAGTTAAAAAGTCTTAAGGCTTGAATCCTGCAAACGGGATCGATATGACAACAGCCAGTGAAAGTGCAGGGCGCCAAATTCAAAACAACAGAAATCTCATCATTTAAATTTAAATCAAACATAGAAGTATTTTACACCATTTTAAAGATAAACTTGTTGTTTATCCCACTACAGTGTCCGATTTCCAAAAGGCTTTACAACGAAAGCACACCAAACGATTATGTTAGGTCTGCACCTAGTCACAGAAAAACAGCCATTTTTCCAGCCAAAGAGAGGAGTCACAAAAAGCAGAAATAGAGATAAAATGAATCACTAACCTTTGATGATCTTCATCAGATGACACTCATAGGACTTCATGTTACACAATACATGTATGTTTTGTTCGATAAAGTTCATATTTACAGTGGGGCAAAAAAAGTATTTAGTCAGCCACCAATTGTGCAAGTTCTCCCACCTACAAAGATAAGAGAGGCCTGTAATTTTCACCATAGGTACACTTCAACTATGACAGACAAAATGAGAAAAAAAATCCAGAAAATTACATTGTAGGATTTTTAATGAATAGGCAAAGAGTTGAAAAACTACAAACCTCAGATTTCCCACTTCCTGGTTGGATTTTGTCTCAGGTTTTTGCCTGCCACATGAGTTGTGTTATACTCACAGACATCATTCAAACAGTTTTAGAAACTTCAGAGTGTGTTCTATCCTAATATACTAATAATATGCATATATTAGCAACTGGGCCTGAGTAGCAGGCGGTTTACTCTGGGACCCTTATTCATCCAAGCTACTCAATACTGCCCCCAGCCATAAGAAGTTAAACATGGAGTACAACCACAGCACTGATTTGTTACAACTAGCTCATGGAACTAAAATGCCAACATGCATTTGCTGTGGTGTGAGATATGCCGTATAGCACAAATGATTGTGTCTAGAGGCTACTTCCCCTTTAAGGTCTGCACTAGAATGATGGCTTCCACCTCAAAGCTATTGAATGCATCCCCAGCTGTCCATGAGCAGAGTGACAATGGTGTGAGTTTACTGTATGTCACCACCTGGCGGTCAGCAGCCAGCCAATGTCAACAACACCACCAGACAGGAGTTTACGCATGGCATAGACCACATGGAGAATTCTTTTTTTTTCTCCTTTTGGGCCAGTTAGAGGTCAGCTCTAGTAATCCATGTTGATTTATGTGTCAAAAAGAGTATAATGTCATGCCCTTTTCCTGCCTTCTGAAGTGTATGCATTTTGTTTTGTGCTGAGTTGGTGCAGTCCTTGATGCTGAATATATCCAATTTGTTTGCCTGTGTGTGTTCCTGTGTGCCCCTGTGTGTATGTGTGTATGTGTGTGTGTGTTTTGTGCGTGCCTGTGTGTGCGCCATGTGTGTGCACCCATGAAAGTGTGGCCTGTCAGATCAGAGCTGCAACCGTTATTAAGTCTTTAATTATGTGGAGCCTCTCATCAGGCTTAAGCTCTTCGATGTCAAACAGTCCAGAGTGGGAGACGACTTAGCCCTCCTCACAAGTTCACCCACTCACATTAGTATGCAGACCGCTCACTGACACACAGAGACACTGACAGCCGGCATGGAGGAAGCAACAGTTGTTGTTGTACAGAAGACAATCCGTTGCCCAATCCAAAAGGAACCTATAGCCTATACCACTAGGCCCTTCTTGATTTGAGGTGATCGGATGCTTGTAAATAATGGTGGAAACAAGATGTTGGAGTGATTAGGATATTTTTTACATCCATATTATGTTTTATATTGAGAAGGAGTGTAAAAATAACAACAACCAAAATATATTTTTACTGCTTGAATTATGTTGTTAACCAGTTTAACATAGCAATGGCCAATTTACCACTGCTAAAGGCTATGTCCAGGCACTCCGTGATACGATGTGCATAGAAACAGCCCTTAGCCTTGGTATATTATATATCAGGCTTTATTGTTCATGTGAATATGTGTCCCTCCTCTGCAGGGCTGTTGGAGGAGTACCATGGGGGCGTGGATGCAGACGCGGAGTGCTGTGATGTTCGGTGGGACTTCCAGACAGAAGATGACAACAACCATTCCCGGGGGACCCTCAAAAGAACTCACCCATCCTGTCACCACCGTACCTCTCTCAGTTCCTCGGCCGTGTGCAGAGTGTGCAACAGCCGGCTCAAACTCTGCCTGCTAGTCCTTGTCCTCCTGCACACTGTCGCCTCCCTAACCGCATCCCACAATGCAACAGGGCTGGGCCTCCCTGCCTCACTCGCCCCTCTGGAGGAGAGCACCCCCGCCAACGAGGAGTGATGGGATGGCCGATTATATAGGTTGTCACGACAATATGAAACATTTCCGCCTCGGTCGGGAATGCTATGTGTTGTTGGCTAGACGTCTGCAGCCGCTGTGCTTTCTGGGTAATTGAGTCTTTGCAGGGGTGTTGGACTACTTATAAATGGAAGACGTGCAAATCAATCAAAGCAAACAGACTTACAAACAAAGAGACGAAAACATGACAGTGTCGGGAAAATGGGACAATGCAGCAGCCTTTGTTGAGTAGGAAGGCCTCCTCACTGCTGAGTTTCTCTCGCTGCGCTTTTTTACACTGTTTCCCTGTTCTGGCTTTCTGTTGCACTGGCTGACTACCGGATAATACTCACTGTCCACTTAGAATGTCCATCCTTTATGTTGTTCCTTTATGGGTCTCTTGTGCAGGAAGGAAATGTCTCATTGATATAGGATAGATAACATCAAAAAGCAAAGTTGTGAGTGTGTGCGTATTTGTGTGTGTGTGATTGTGTGTGGGTGTCTACTCTGAAGTCTTCACTCATTTGGGTTCCCATTCCTAAAGCGGCTTTAGATGTAGGAAAGGACACTAAAATGTTAGAGTAGTAGTTTGCTCTCATGGTTCTGTGTGGCTAAATTGGTAGAGAATGGTGTTTACACCGCCATGATTGTGGGTTTGACTCCCACGGGGGACCAGTATGAAAATGTATGCACTTACTACTGTAAATTGCTTTGGATAAGAGCATCTGCTACAATGTAAACAAATGATCCTTGGTAAAAATGAACGTACACCCAGACTACACTACTGGCCAGTGATACAATTGTAATGCTTCTCAATATAGAAGACAACCCCTTGATATAGAATTATCCTACTAGCCTTTCTCTGTCCCTACCACACACTCTGTCCATGCTCTGTGTCTTCTCAGCCCAGCACTCCACACATAGAATGTCTACTGTTTGTCTAATCAAAATGTCTTACCTCTATTCTGTACTTGCATGTGGAGGCTCTTAATGATGTGAAATTCACAGCCTTGTTGGTTTTCTTTACATAGCCTTAGCCCCCCTCTGTGGTGGAGAACACTACTGCACCCCCAAAACACCACCAGTAAGGTAGCATGTCCTCTGCTTTCTTCAACTAATGTTACTTATCTCACATTGTGTAAAGGGCTTATTTCTATATACAAACACAGACAAAAATGTGCTTGAGGTATGGCTTCAGGTATCTCAGTTCACACTGCATGCTTAGAGGTATACCTTCAAAGGTATGCATTTGCTTAAAAGGTGTTTAATGTGTTGCTATAGAGAGCGGGCAGGTGTAGGACCCAGTATGTAGTATGTTTGAGGAGGAACGTTGGGCGGCACAGTAAGGCTGAGAAGCTCAATGGCATTATGTTAACATTGCTGTTAGCATTATGGTTAGTGTGAGCTGGAAGAAAAGGCAATATTTAAGGGCTGTTTTAATCATTTCTTGTCCCTTTGTTTTCTAGCTGATTAACTGAACTGATAGATAGTGGTGTCAGGTATTTTAGGCCTAACAAATGTATGCTGAATGCAGAATTCTTCACTTTCATGTCTGTTGAATATATATGTTAGCCTCCTATTGCTAGGTCCGGCTTGTCAGATTCTACTAGTCAACTACAGGACCCACAACTTGAGAAACAAATAGAAAACTGGTTCTCCTCTCATTCATTGTTGCATTCTCCATTGTGAGATCTGTCTGTTTACTTGTTGTCTCACTCATAGTCATGCTGCATTCACGACCCTCGGAGTGTTGGGAAATGAAACGTGTAGAGCAATGGAGTTGTGTACATTCACATGCTTTGAACTCGTTGAGAACACCAACAGGCTAACGTCAAACTACCAACTTCAACCGTAAACATACTTTCATGCTCAAAAACAAATGATAGTGTTCAAAAACCATCATATTTATTGTTTTTGATAAATAATGTTTTGTTGTTGCATTTAACTGCCGAAAATGCTGTCATCAAAGTATTTTCCTTAGGTGATGTCAGAGTTCAGCATGTCATGGAATTTGGGGTCCAGAGATGATACCTGAGTTGCAAGGTTGTAATTAGGACTTGGAAGTTTAGATTACTCCGATAGGTTGTGAATGCAGGAACTGTTCATTTGAACCCATCATCCCATCATTCCTGTCTCCTCTCTGGTTCCTTCATCCCATCATTCCTGTCTCCTCTCTGGTTCCTTCATCCCATCATTCCTGTCTCCTCTCTGGTTCCTTCATCCCATCATTCCTGTCTCCTCTCTGGTTCCTTCATCCCATCATTCCTGTCTCCTCTCTGGTTCCTTCATCCCATCATTCCTGTTTCTTCTCTGGTTCCTTCATCCCATCATTCCTGTCTCCTCTCTGGTTCCTTCATCCCATCATTCCTGTCTCCTCTCTGGTTCCTTCATCCCATCATTCCTGTCTCCTCTCTGGTTCCTTCATCCCATCATTCCTGTCTCCTCTCTGGTTCCATCATCCCATCATTCCTGTCTCCTCTCTGGTTCCTTCATCCTATCATTCCTGTCTCCTCTCTGGTTCCTTCATCCCATCATTCCTGTCTCCTCTCTGGTTCCTTCATCCCATCATTCCTGTCTCCTTTCTGGTTCCTTCATCCCATCATTCCTGTCTCCTCTCTGGTTCCTTCATCCCATCATTCCTGTCTCCTTTCTGGTTCCTTCATCCCATCATTCCTGTCTCCTCTCTGGTTCCTCATCCCATCATTCCTGTCTCCTCTCTGGTTCCTTCATCCCATCATTCCTGTCTCCTCTCTGGTTCCTTCATCCCATCATTCCTGTCTCCTCTCTGGTTCCTTCATCCCATCATTCCTGTCTCTCTCTGGTTCCTTCATCCCATCATTCCTGTTCCTTCATCCCATCATTCCTGTCTCCTCTCTGGTTCCTTCATCCCATCATTCCTGTCTCCTCTCTGGTTCCTTCATCCCATCATTCCTGTTTCTTCTCTGGTTCCTTCATCCCATCATTGCCGTTTCCTCTCTGGTTCCTTCATCCCATCATTCCTGTCTCCTCTCTGGTTCCTTCATCCCATCATTCCTGTCTCCTTTCTGGTTCCTTCATCCCATCATTCCTGTCTCCTCTCTGGTTCCTTCATCCCATCATTCCTGTCTCCTCTCTGGTTCCTTCATCCCATCATTCCTGTTTCTTCTCTGGTTCCTTCATCCCATCATTCCTGTTCTTCATCCCATCATTCTGGTTCCTTCATCCCATCATTCCTGTCTCCTTTCTGGTTCCTTCATCCCATCATTCCTGTTTCTTCTCTGGTTCCTTCATCCCATCATTCCTGTCTCCTCTCTGGTTCCTTCATCCCATCATTCCTGTCTCCTCTCTGGTTCCTTCATCCCATCATTCCTGTCTCCTCTCTGGTTCCTTCATCCCATCATTGCCATTTCCTCTCTGGTTCCATGGCCTGTAATTCCATAGGCCAACAGTAGATGGGGTTCTTGAATAGGTTTATTTCAAGAATTTATTATAAATTATGTATTAAAGGTAGAATGTCAAATGAAATCCTAGCAAGATTGGACCACTGAAAGATGGGGTCAAAGATAGTCAAAGCAGATGCATTAGGATACAGGAGGCTGAGGTCTTCGGAACCTAGTGATAATGGAGGTGTGTGTGTGTATGTTCGAGGGGCTTCTGGTGGCTCACTAATTAGTCAAGTTCAGCACAGAGCCAGTCTTCTCTGGAGACCTCATTAGCATGACTGTGCCAAGGGGCCTGCAGGTGTGTCAGAAATGTCCTGTTTTTAGAGCCCTCCGGAGACACAACATTAACTAGCCCCATTAATCACTTCTTCATCAGCACCTAACACCTACTGTAAATCAGCACACAGCATAAATACACCTTCATCAGCATTACACCTACAATAGATCTGAACGTCATCTTCTAGTAAACAGACTCGTTCTGTCCATCTGAGAGATGAGTGAAAAAGAGGTTGACAGAGATTCAGAGGGAGGGTAGGGATATGGAGTAAAAACATTAACGGAGGATGAAATGAGAAAGAGAGGGAGGAGTCACAAATTGACAGAGGGGAGAGAATGGATGGTTGACAAATCAAAATGAACAAAGGGGACCCTAGGCCAAACCCTAAATCAGCGAGTATGTGATGTTACAGTATGCAAGAGAATCCCACACATGGCCAGATTAAAGCCATGGCCCTTTTAGAGAGCTCTAAATAGTATGTCCTGAGAGAAAAGAGATATTATCACCAAATATAAGACTATTCTCAGCAGCTATAATACCATTTAGTCAAAGTGCCCTAAAAGGGCTTATGTTAGCATGTTAGCTTCAGTGCTACCCTACTGCATCAAGACAATCCTTATACTGTATCTCCTGACTCTCACTCTTATGTGTGACCCATACCCTGTAGGAGTCTAACACGTTAGTAGGCTACTCCACCAAAATAAGGCCCAGCAATATTCTAGGAAAATTGCATCTTGTCTTGCTCTTGATTTTTCCATGTTCCATATCTGATATAAGGTCGAGATCCAATGACCTTATGGACCTTGGTGTGATCTGACCCTGAACCAGTATACATTACTATAGCTTTACATCAACACACTAAGTCAAGTCCCTGTTACATGCAGTAATGCATCATGTACTACCAATGGCTGTCCTGGCTGATGACCACAGTATGTGTTCCCCATGCCATCTTTCACTGACAATACTGTGCCATAGACTCACCATAAACGTTACTGTACACAAGCTTTCTCCAAATAAAGATAGACGTTATGAAATTCCATGAATATACGTTTTTCTAATTTCGATATGGTCAATGCAGGCATGTATGCAACTCTGCTGTGATTTGCTAGGTTTGACTCCCTATTATGCTAATGTGGTTTAAGGCCCTATCAATTCAATCTAGATCACAATGACATTGATGTTGAACTGTATGTACTATAGACCTCCAAATGAGTACCATGACCCAATCTAAAGACATCACATTTATAGTGTAGTGTTCATTGCACATAATTATGTGTTCTTATCCTGTCCCACTCTTCCGCTTGTGCAGCTGCCTTCATATACAGTTGAAGTTGGAAGTTTACATACACTTAGGTTGAAGTCATTAAAACTAGTTTTCAACCACTTCACAAATGTCTTGTTGACAAACTATAGTTTTGGCAAGTCGGTTAGGACATCAACTTTTTGCATGACACAAGTAATTTTTCTAACAATTGTTTACAGATCAGATTATTTCACTTACAACTCACTGTATCACAATCCCAGTGGGTCAGAAGTTTATATACACTACGTTGACTGTGCCTTTAAACAGCTTGGAAAATTCCAGAAAATGATGTCATGGCTTTAGAAGCTTCTGATAGGCTAATTGACATAATTTGAGTCAATTGGAGGTGTACCTGTGCATGTATTTCAAGGCCTACCTTCAAACGCCTCTTTGATTGACATTATGGGAAAATCTAAAGAAATCATCCAAGACCTCAGAAAAACAATTGTAGACCTTCACAAGTCTGGTTCATCGTTGGGAGTACTTTCCAAACACCTGAATGTACCACGTTCATCTGTACAAACAATAGTACGCAGGTATAAACACCATGGGACCACGCAGCCATCATACCGCTCAGGAAGGAGAAGCGTTCTGTCTCCTAGAGATGAATGTACTTTGGTGCGAAAAGTACAAATCAATCCCAGAACAACAGCAAAGGACCTTGTGAAGATGCTGGAGGAAACAGGTACAAAATTATCTATATCCACAGTAAAACGAGTCCAATATCGACATAACCTGAAAGGCCGCTCAGCAAGGAAGAAACCACTACTCCAAAACAGCCATAAAAAAGCCCGACTACGGTTTGCAACTGCACATGGGGACAAAGATCGTACTTTTTGTCGAAATGTCCTCTGGTCTGATGAAACAAAAATAGAACTGTTTGGCCATAATGACCATTCTTACGTTTGGAGGAAAAAGGGGGATGCTTGCAAGCCGAGGAACAGCATCCCAACCATGAAGCACGGGAGTGGCAGCATCATGTTGTGGGGGTGCTTTGCTGCAGGAGGGACTGGTGCACTTCACAAAATAGATGGCATCATGAGGGAGGAAAATGATGTGGATATAGTGAAGCAACATCTCAAGACAACATCTCAATAAATGGGTCTTCCAAATGGACAATGACCCCAAGCATACTTCCAAAGTTGTGGCAAAATGGCTTAAAGGACAACAAAATCAAGGTATTGGAGTGGCCATCACACAGTCCTGACCTCAATCCTATAGAAAATTTGTGGGCAGAATTTAAAAAGTGTGTGCTAGCAAAGAGGCCTACAAACCTGACTCTGTTACACCAGCTTTGTCAGGAGGAATGGGCCAAAATGTATCCAACTTATTGTGGGAAGCTTGTGGAAGGCTACCGGAAACGTTTGACCCAAGTTAAACAATATAAAGGCAATACTACCAAATACTAATTGAGTGTATGTAAACTTCTGACCCACTGGGAATGGGATGAAAGAAATAAAAGCTGAAATAAATCATTCTTTCTACTATTATTCTGACATTTCACATTCTTAAAATAAAGTGGTGATCCTCACTGACCTAAGACAGAAGTGTTACTAGGATTAAATATTAGGAATTGTGAAAAACTGAGTTTAAATGCATTTGGCTAAGGTGTAAGTAAACTTCCGACTTCAACTGTAAATGTCTCTCTTTCTTTTTCTTTCTCTCCCTCTCTCTTTTTAGCCATGTTTTTGTTATGTCCTGTGGATCTATGCAGAAGCCCATTCCTTTTTTTGGTTGTAAATATGTTCCCTCGAATATTGAATGATGTATCAGTTATGTTTTTGCTTCCAGGTTATCTTGCGTTTTGAGTTGATGTCATATTTCTTTACTCTTCTTCTTTTATTTTTTTCCCCCCTTGAGCGTCTGAAATCATTTGTTGCGTTTTTGTTGAAGTAGGAAGAGAATGCGATGGGGCTTAACCAATAGAATTGTCCTCAGATTCACATGTTTATTGAGAGAGGATATGGGACTGTGTGTGTGTGTGGGAGAGAGAGAGAGAGAAAGATATATGATTATAAAAAAGGTTCAAAGGCATATAGAGGTATCATTACAGTTATGGTTATTATGATTACTATTATACTACCGGTATATTGTAATATTATAGATGCTTTAGTTCAGTAACTTCTTTAATTTTTTTACAAACGACTTTGATGAAATGATTTATAAAACAATCTCACAAGTCATGATCTTTTGGAAAAGTATCAAAACTACTGCTACAATGATGAAATTGTCTTCTGATTCAAATAAATGCAGACATGTAATATGTTCCTCTGTGGTGGTTTCAGTGTGTTCTAGTACTGTTCTAGAAACACACTACACAGGTAGCACAATGCACAATGACGTATTTTGGAACAAGGCAGATGGTACATCTGTATGAGGTAGCGGAATGGTTTTAGGAAATAACCCCTGACTTTTTCTTTGATAATGCAGGGCATTTTCTTACATTTGAGCGCATGCAGTGGACTCCTGTATTCACTAGATGGTAGTATAGACCTAGTAAATGGGGTAGAGAGAGCCTTGATTATTACGCGTTCACATCCAGACCTCGACACACAACAGCCAGTGAAAGAGAATGGGGATACCATAACCGCTACAGGAGCACTCGAGAATTTTGCCTTGACAACTGTACGATGAGGCAGGCTGGTGACAGAGTTGGCCAGACCTCTGTGATGATGTTTGAGGGTGACAACAGGGTGACAACAGTTGTCCTGGCATGATATGATAACAACACAGACACAAATGATCCCTCTGCCTCTTGCTTCCACTCCCATCAGCCCTTCTTAGTTAAGTCTGACTGGACTCCAGCTCCACCATTACAGAATGCAGACACATGCTGGGTCATAACATACTGATCCTGATAATCATACTGGACCATACTATGGCCTGGCTTGTAGCCTGCTGGGGTTGGACAATAAAAGGGTGTTGGACAATACGTCTTCTACCACCCAGGAGACTGATTAACCGGTTCTGCCAAATTCCAAATCCGAGAGCTTTTACTGTAAGACATTCCCTCAAATGGTGATGTTTCCACCTGTTGACTGGCTTCCTTCCGAGATGTAGGCCGCTGGTGTGTAGGCTAACTGTTGGACATTTTTGAGCTCAGGTATTCTATAGTGAGCTGAGATATGCAATAGGAGCCAATCATCCATTGTGAAAATGCTGAGCAGGACCTGGTGGGGCCAGATGGGTCAGAGCCCACACACTCTTAGACTATTCATATTTCATGACTCCAGATGTACTGTACAGTACTGGACATACATTTATTCAGCTGTTTATTAACTAGAATCCTCTGTGTGTATGTGTGTGTCATGAACTGAGTCAATAATTGTTACTCATATGAAACTTTAGAAAAGGGGTGAATTTCTCTTTTCTTTCACAGTCTTGTAACTACACAGCAAATTGCCCAGTGTTGCCTAGTGTTGATTTTTAATTGTAACATTTCTAGTGTTGATTCTGGTGTTATATTAACTCTGTAAGTGTTAAATTCATACTAATTTGTGTAAAATAAGCCCAGTGTTGGTGTTAATGACAAGTGTTGAGAGTGAGAGTGTGATTGTGTCTGTTTAACTCTGTGGAGAGTAAAACATTCCCATCAAAACCAAAACAATCATTGTCATATTTCCCAGCATGTGCAAAACATTTTGGGGATTGTTTTTAATATCTGTGTTTTCATTTACTTTGATTGATTGATTATCTTATGCTACACAAAGATAAATAGCATACATCTTTCTACACTATTCCAGCCTGTTAGTTAGATTTATTGCACCGTTACTAGAACCGTTGTTCCATTATAAATGGTTTAAGTAGTCGCCTTCATCAGAGATCCTGACGATTATTGTGAGGGCAGGTACTAATAACTGGATTCAAAAAGAACTTACACTTCATTTTGAAAGTCAGCACAATGCGACTTGCTAGTCTGATGTGGCCTGAAAATCAGGTGGTTCCTAACACCACTATGTTGGGGTAGAACGTGGCCATCAAAGTAAGGCCTTAAAATACATGTATTATATAGTCATAAACAGTTCAATTTTAATGACAACATTTACCTAGGGTTGGAACTCACTTGAAGTGCACAGGACTGAAAATGAGCACATTCAACAACCATGTCTATGTCATTAACAAACATAGTCATGGGTGGTACCTTTACAATTTACTTGAAAAAGCAAGGCAAACTGGGAAATGATATTGGATGCATGGGTTAGTGGGGGTGTGGCTTTGAATTGGTTATCTTTGGCCACCCATGATTGGAAGTTGTACCAGTTGAAGTGGTCTATGGTTATGTTTATTAAAGCCCGAGCATAACAATTATGAAGTTGATCAAAATGATTATATAAGAGCATGTAGTAATAACGTTTTTTGAATAGTCTTGTAATATCTTAAACTGAACAATGAATGACCTTGTAAAGTGCTACAGATCTCTTGGTGTAATGGTTAAAGCTACTATGTGAGAGGTGTAGTGCAGGGAAACTGAGAATTTCTGAAGGCTTTGGCGCTTTAACCAAATTGTGCCAGAAAATGGTTAATTTCTCAAAGCTTCATTATGTGTTCACAATGCACATTAGTGACATCTGCTGGTCAGCAATAAACGTGTGATTATCAGATGGTTTTAATAAAAAATAAAAACAACTCTGTTATGTAGTGGTAAATGGTTGGCTTTAGTAGCCTATAATCAGTTGGAATATCAACCAGGTTTATATCTCACATCATGCTTCTCTTTATTGCCTTCCAAGTTCACTATTTTTCAAAAAGTCAAACTATGGCATTATTTTTTTAATTTTACCTTTATTTAAACAGGTGACTCAGTTAAGAACAAATTCTTATTTTCAATGACGGCCTAAAAACAGTGGGTTTACTGCCTGTTCAGGGGCAGAATGACAGATTTGTACTTTGTCAGCTCGGGGGTTTGAACTTGTAACCTTCTGGTTACTAGTCCAACGCTCTAACCACTAGGCTACCCTGCCGCCCCGGATGCTTAAGACAGAAGCTTACACTGTACTAAATAAAACAATGTGATTTGAACAACAGTGTAGGAAGTGTGGTTTCACATAAAATAATGTTCAAAATAGTGTGCCTTTAACGCTATTCAACCTCTGGTCCCTGAATGTTCCATTGTTCCCTAATCTACCTGCTATGCTACTAGTCAGGTAAAACTATATTTGCAAATACAGTGTCCAGTAGAGGTTGGTGTTTGAAAGCAGCTTGGAATCGAAGAAGGCACTAGAACCACAGCGAAATCACTGGGATCTCGCATTTTGCAAAACATGGTTTGAAAAAGCATGTGATCAAACAAAGCTTCAGACGTCACTGATGACATACTGTACTTCTGATAAAGTGATACACGCATCGGCACACTGTTTGGAAGTCAGCTGCTTAGCCCTTTCAACGCCTGCCTCGGCGTTCCGCTATCAAAAGCAACATAACTAATGACGTGTTATTGCATAACGCCATTGGTAAAAACTACATACACTTCCTAATGTTAAAGGTCCCGAACTTTCATTCTGATTCCCATGTAAAATAGCCTTTTGAGTGAATAAATATCAAGAAACTTGGATAAAGTGAACAGTGTTGCAGTAAAATCTCCTCAAGCTAATTTGGTGAGACACAAAGCAATTGGTTTCATCCAAATATCATCCAATTTCATGAAAAACATGATTTTGACTGTTCATGAACTGAAATACTATATGAGGTGTAACAGTGTCAGCACTAAGAACTGTGTTCATTTAACACTCCAAAGTGTGTACCCATATAGACACTGGCTCAGTCCTAAATGTAACACTGTCAGTGTTGATTTAACACGGGAGAATTTGCTGTTTAGGTGAACTACTAGATGTACTGTATGTAATCTGGGTAAGCCAAACCACTTGTGTTTCTGGGTGAGCGAACTCTGACTAATATACACATTTGCAAATAGACATATACAAGCAGTTGTTGTTTTTTTTACAGTAGCTTACCCCAATGATTTACCAACCAACCTACCTACCTAACTGCTCTCCACAGAGTTTAAGATGTCATTTCTATTAGTGTTGTTTTGGAGGAGGGAGGTATCAGTCCTCCAATCCTCTGCCCACCTGCTGATTGTCAGCCCTGAATACTGCACCTGTTATTCAAGCCTCACTCTGCCTCTATGACTGTCTGACTGTGTTGAACTGTGTGGGCAGATAGGAGGTAAGGGATTGAGAAATATGTTGATAGTGAAAGTGTTACAGTACTACTGACAAGGGTGCATCCATATTGCTGATGTGCACTTACCTATATATTAACTGTGAATAGTAATGGCATGAGTCCCTATCAGGAGGGAAGTGCTGTTGATGGGCCATTGTGCTCTATTGCTCTCTATCATAAACATACTGATGTATAACTACTGTATGCTTTTTCACTCTCTACATTCTGGGATCTACAGTATGATCATAATGATCATGCTGTTTAGTCAGCTTCTGGATATTCCACACCTGTCAGGTGGATGGATTATCTTGGCAAAGGAGAAATGCTTACTTAACAGGGATGTAAACAAATTTGTCCACAAAATCTGAGAGAAATAAGCTTTTTTTGTGCGTATGGAAAATGTTGGGGATATTTTATTTCAGCTTGTAAAACATGGGACCAATACTTTGTATGTTGCATTTATATTTTAGTTGAATGTATTTATTAACGAAGCACAGACTAACGCTGTACTGGTTGGAGTGCGTCTCAAACCTCTAGCACTACCATTTCTCCACCAAGAGGGGGCAGTGCTCTGCAGAGTGTGATAGCAGGCAGGAGGAAGATAAAGAGGACGAGTATAGTTTTTAATCTATTCGTCCTTGTCCCCCCCTTTATAGGTGAGTGCAGACACACTAAGCATACAATAGGTCTGTGTTCTTCTATAGCATGGACAGAAATTTCCCTTGAGAAATACGCTTTTCTCATTCATAATAAATAGTATGAAGGAGTGTGGCTCTGTGTTCATATATCAAACACCAACCTGAAGGAAGGGGTCTTAGTGTCATGGCTCTGTGACACACATGCACAGAGGTTGAGTTGAGCTGTGTTGAGATAGGTTTGTTTTCTTCCTCTGCCTGCCCGTTTCAGACAGATGTCCTTTTACCTGAGGGGAGAAGTTTTTTTTGTCTCTCTGGGGTGTCATTGTTCTTCTTCGGAACCTCCAATTTGTTGATCTACGGCAGGGTCTCCAAACTCGGTCATGGCATCCCCCCCCCCCCCCCCCCCCCCTGGGTGCACGTTTTGTTTTTTTGCCCTAGCACTACATAGCTCGGCACCAGGACTGAGTTTGGGAAACAATGGGCAAGATGAGGGACACAAGCGTTTGTGTTTGTGTTGCAATTTTTTTGTTTGGTAAGTGAGTGACTGTTGTATTATGTTGAATGGAGCTAAAGCTTGTGTACTGTCCACTGGTTTCAACCTTTTCTCTCTTTGTCCTTCTGTTCCTCTTGTCCTCTCCCACTGGGCATGAACTGGTTGAATCAACGTTGTTTCCACGTCATTTCAACGTCGAATTGACTGTCTGTGCCCAGCGGGCTATTTTCTGTTAGCGTTTCTAATAGTTACTGCATCTGGAGCGAGAGCAGAGAAGATTGAATGTGAAGAGAGAGAGAGAAAGGGAGAATATATATATATTTTTAAAAAGGTCATGCAGACATAGCCTGTGTGGTATATTGTTGATACCAGCAGTGATAATCGGTAGTCTGCCACAAAGAACTGCAACAGCAGTGACATTATTTCCCTCTGAATTGTAAATAATGTCAAGGTGGTTAGATCATTTCTGAGTTTTTGACCTCAAGTAATAAAGAAGGGAGCTGTTAATGAAAAGAGTGTGGACCTGCAACGGGAGCTCCTTGTAACAAGGGAAAGAGCGTTGAGTTCCCTGTCAGTAACACTGGAGCCATTTACACACTAATTATTTCCTTTCTTCCCTCCATTGCTGATGAGGCACATCCAATTAGCTCAATTAACAGAGCCGGCGCCTACGCACTGGACACTTCTCATTACAGAGAGAGTGAAAAAGGGAGGTTAGTGGTTAGAGCGTTGGGCCAGTAACTGAAAGGTTGCTAGATCAAATTCCTGAGCTGACAAGGTAAAAATCTGTTTTTCTGCCCCTGAACAAGGCAGTTAACCCACAGTTCCTAGGCCATCATTGTAAATAAGACTTTGTTCTTAACTGACTTGCCTAGTTAAATAAAAAGAGGGTGAGAATTGAGTAATTAGGGTTGCTCATGGCATACAAAGGGTTCAACTGTTTGTTAGGCTGCTGAATAGTGGGAAGGAGGGAAAATGTTATTATAACAACCTAGTTGTGATTGCCTCAAATGAATAACGTCTGCCTATTATATAGAGACACTTAATAGACAGATGAATAGGCAGCCAAGGTAGATAAATCAATACAGAATAACTTTGGCTTGACAACCACTGTCACAATACTAAATGTTAAACACATGACACAGGAGTAGATGAACCACGAGAGGTGACAATGAGACAGATCTCTTTAAGAAACATTTGGTGTTTTTTGGTAATAGGGTTCTCAACTATATGAGAAACGGGAGGTGACAATGAGGCAGATCTCACTGAACACAATGTCATTGGTCTGTCCATAGGTTAGCTTTCATTCAAGTATGTATGGAGGATGAAGTAATGGGCTGAACTTTCGTTGGAGAGTTGTGGTTTTGGTGCTCTATAAAACCGGGAGTAGAACGTCGTTGGAGAGTTGTGGTTTTGGTGCTCTATAAAGCCGGGAGTAGAACGTCGTTGGAGAGTTGTGGTTTTGGTGCTCTATAAAGGCGGGAGTAGAACGTCGTTGGAGAGTTGTGGTTTTGGTGCTCTATAAAGGCGGGAGTAGAACGTCGTTGGAGAGTTGTGGTTTTGGTGCTCTATAAAGGCGGGAGTAGAACGTCGTTGGAGAGTTGTGGTTTTGGTGCTCTATAAAGGCGGGAGTAGAACGTCGTTGGAGAGTTGTGGTTTTGGTGCTCTATAAAGGCGGGAGTAGAACGTCGTTGGAGAGTTGTGGTTTTGGTGCTCTATAAAGCCGGGAGTAGAACGTCGTTGGAGAGTTGTGGTTTTGGTGCTCTATAAAGGCGGGAGTAGAACGTCGTTGGAGAGTTGTGGTTTTGGTGCTCTATAAAGGCGGGAGTAGAACGTCGTTGGAGAGTTGTGGTTTTGGTGCTCTATAAAGGCGGGAGTAGAACGTCGTTGGAGAGTTGTGGTTTTGGTGCTCTATAAAGGCGGGAGTAGAACGTCGTTGGAGAGTTGTGGTTTTGGTGCTCTATAAAGGCGGGAGTAGAACGTCGTTGGAGAGTTGTGGTTTTGGTGCTCTATAAAGGCGGGAGTAGAACGTCGTTGGAGAGTTGTGGTTTTGGTGCTCTATAAAGCCGGGAGTAGAACGTCGTTGGAGAGTTGTGGTTTTGGTGCTCTATAAAGGCGGGAGTAGAACGTCGTTGGAGAGTTGTGGTTTTGGTGCTCTATAAAGCCGGGAGTAGAACGTCGTTGGAGAGTTGTGGTTTTGGTGCTCTATAAAGGCGGAAGTAGAACGTCGTTGGAAACTGGAACTGGGAAGAATAGAAAGTTGGAGAGGGCAGGTATTCTCCCTACGTCTGGGGTAGAATAATGCAGTAGAAAGCCCACAGCTATTTGAATGTGAGGCAGGCGTTTGCATAGCTGCATTATGCAGCGGTATAACTTCGGTCAATATCCCAGGCGGTGCTGAAAACACACTTCCCCCTCTCCTGCTGGAGAGAAGTGTTGCCCTGAGGTAAGCAGCCATATTGAGTCAGGCATCTTGTCAGACAGGTGTCAGGACCCTTCCACTCTCATTATCACAGGAAGTCCTCCTCTGTTTGTGGAGACCAGAAAAGTCTGGTGCCATGGAGACGGAAGGGGAGAGACAGTGTTAAGCCCAAGAGTAAACCCTTCCCACATATAGTACATGGTTGGAAAGTCCAGCACACACTGGAGCATGCTCTGTTCAGTCTGCTTGGAATAATTGGGAGGAGAGAGATATGTTCTGTGTGTGTGTGTGTGTGTGTGTGTGTGTGTGTGTGTGTGTGTGTGTGTGTGTGTGTGTGTGTGTGTGTGTGTGTGTGTGTGTGTGTGTGTGTGTGTGTGTGTGTGTGTGTGTGTGTGTGTGTGTGTGTGTGTGTGTGTGTGTGTGTGTGTGTGTGTGTGTGTGATGGACATTGAAATGCGGCATATCTGACAGCAGACTGGTTAAATAATTCTCCATCTCTCCCCGTATTCGCTCTCTCAACAGTGGACAGGAATCAGGCTGTGGAATAACAGAGGTTTGAGAGGTTTCAAGGCAGGTGTTCTGTCTGACATGTTTTCTCTCTTTTCCCAATAGACCTTAGCTACCCACTCTCAGTCACACATTCACATACTGACCCACTTGCAGTGAAATCCATCCACAACCTACATACATGCCTGGACATGAATGTACTCCTTACACTCACCCTTTCCACTACCTGAGACCCTCCACACACACACACACACACACACACACACACACACACACACACACGCACACACGCACACACGCACACACGCACACACGCACACAGACACACACACGCACACAGACACACACACGCACACAGACACACACACACACACACAGACACACACACACACACAGACACTCCTCACCCTACATCTGACATATGTCCATCCCCAATGGTAGAGAAAGTGTTTCACACCCACACATCAAAGCATCCCAGCCAGAGTACACTTACAGTGGTGATGCCAGATTCAGGACAGACCCTTATACCCTTATCCAGGTAATGTACAGCATGAATATCCACTACAGCCACCAAGCGAAGTGCCATTATGCGAGAGAAAGAGAGAAAAAGAAAGAGAGTGAGAGAGGCAGACAGAGAGACAGAGGCAGACAGAGAGAGAGGCAGACAGAGAGAGAGGCAGACAGAGAGAGAGGCAGACAGAGAGACAGGGGCAGACAGAGAGACAGGGGCAGACAGAGAGAGAGAGGCAGACAGAGAGAGAGAGGCAGACAGAGAGACAGGGGCAGACAGAGAGACAGAGGAAGGCAGAGAGGCAGACAGAGAGACAGAGGCAGACAGGGAGACAGAAGCAGACAGAGGCAGACAGAGAGACGGAGCGACAGAGGCATACAGAGAAACAGAGACAGACAGAGAGACATTGAGACAGAGGCAGACAGAGAGACGGAGCGACAGAGGCATAGAGAGAAACAGAGACAGACAGAGAGACAGAGGCAGACAGAGAGAGAGGCAGACAGAGAGACAGGGGCAGACAGAGAGACAGGGGCAGACAGAGAGACAGGGGCAGACAGAGAGACAGGGGCAGACAGAGAGACAGGGGCAGACAGAGAGACAGGGGCAGACAGAGAGACAGAGGCAGACAGAGAGACAGGGGCAGACAGAGAGACAGGGGCAGACAGAGAGACAGAGGAAGGCAGAGAGGCAGACAGAGAGACAGAGGCAGACAGAGAGACAGACAGAGAGAAACAGAGACAGACAGAGAGACAGAGAGACATTGAAACAGAGACAGACAGAGAGACAGAGGCAGACGCAGACAGAATGACAGGGGCAGACAGAGAGAGAGAGGCAGACAGAGAGACAGGGGCAGACAGAGAGACAGAGGAAGACAGAGAGGCAGACAGAGAGACAGAGGTAGACAGAGAGACAGAGAGACATTGAAACAGAGACAGACAGAGAGACAGAGGCAGACGCAGACAGAGTGACAGGGGCAGACAGAGAGAGAGAGAGGCAGACAGAGAGACAGGGGCAGACAGAGAGACAGAGGAAGACAGAGGCAGACAGAGAGACATTGAGACAGAGGCAGACAGAGAGACAGAGGTAGACAGAGAGACAGAGGCAGACAGAGAGACGGAGCGACAGAGGCATAGAGAGAAACAGAGACAGACAGAGAGACAGAGGCAGACAGAGAGACAGGGGCAGACAGAGAGACAGGGGCAGACAGAGAGACAGGGCAGACAGACAGAGAGACAGGGGCAGACAGAGAGACAGGGGCAGACAGAGAGACAGGGGCAGACAGAGAGACAGGGGCAGACAGAGAGACAGGGGCAGACAGAGACAGGGGCAGACAGAGACAGGGGCAGACAGAGAGACAGAGAGACAGAGGCAGAGGCAGACAGAGAGACAGAGGCAGACAGAGAGACAGAGGCAGACAGACAGAGAGACAGAGAGAGGACAGAGAGACAGGGGCAGACAGAGAGACAGAGGCAGACAGGGAGACAGAAGCATACAGAGAAACAGAGACAGACAGAGAGACAGAGGCAGACGCAGACAGAATGACAGGAGCAGACAGAGAGAGAGAGGCAGACAGAGAGACAGGGGCAGACAGAGAGACAGAGGAAGACCGAGAGGCAGACAGAGAGACAGAGGTAGACAGAGAGACATTGAGACAGAGGCAGACAGAGAGACAGAGGTAGACAGAGAGACGGAGCGACAGAGGCATACAGAGAAACAGAGACAGACAGAGAGACAGAGGCAAACGCAGACAGAGTGACAGGGGCAGACAGAGAGACAGAGGCAGACAGAGAGACAGACAGAGAGGCAGACAGAGAGACAGAGGTAGACAGAGAGACAGAGAGACATTGAAACAGAGACAGACAGAGAGACAGAGGCAGACGCAGACAGAGTGACAGGGGCAGACAGAGAGAGAGAGAGGCAGACAGAGAGACAGGGGCAGACAGAGAGACAGAGGAAGACAGAGAGGCAGACAGAGAGACAGAGGTAGACAGAGAGACAGAGAGACATTGAAACAGAGACAGACAGAGAGACAGAGGCAGACGCAGACAGAGTGACAGGGGCAGACAGAGAGAGAGAGAGGCAGACAGAGAGACAGGGGCAGACAGAGAGACAGAGGAAGACAGAGGCAGACAGAGAGACATTGAGACAGAGGCAGACAGAGAGACAGAGGTAGACAGAGAGACAGAGGCAGACAGGGAGACATTGAGACAGAGGCAGACAGAGAGACGGAGCGACAGAGGCATACAGAGAAACAGAGACAGACAGAGAGACAGAGGTAGACAGAGAGACAGAGGCATACAGAGAAACAGAGACAGACAGAGAGACAGAGGTAGACAGAGAGACAGAGGCAGACAGAGAGACGGAGCGACAGAGGCATACAGAGAAATAGAGACAGACAGAGAGACAGAGGCAGACGCAGACAGAGTGACAGAGGCAGATGCAGACAGAGAGACAGAGGCAGACAGAGAGACAGATAAAATACATGAAAAAGTAGACATGTTCATCCTGACTAATGACCCTCCCCACCACCACTACCACTACCACCACCACCACAACCATCAGCACAACACACACACAAGCAAAGCAGAGAGTCAGACTCTTTTACATTGACACTACTCAGCTGAAAGACGCATATCACTCAAAAAACATCCAATCAACACCAACTGTCTCTCTGAAAAAGGTAACCGTTTAGGGCTGGAAACAGGCTGATTGGAAAAGGCTGGATGTGTCATGGCTGTGTTGACGGGAGATATCTGAATAACACCAGCCTCATGAATATGCACCGCTAATTAGTCCTATCAACCTTGGTTGAGTAGGCTTTAAAATTCAGCCTCTCACTACTCCTCTAAGGACCATTACTGTTGGCTGGATGTGTATAGACACACACACACAGCAGGTGGTGGTATGTGCGTGCTTTGTGTGATTGTGTGTGTCTGTGTTGGGTGGGAAATGAAGAAAAGTTAGAGATTGGAGTGAGAGGAAAGAAAGTGTGAGAAAGGAAAGCGAGAAAAGAGGAATAAATGATAAGCCCAAGATACACCAGGGAATGTTCTATTCATCCCTAAGTCTGTCTTTTATGGCTTTCTGTTTGTCTGAAGCCCAAGGGGAAGGGCGAAGCCCAGCCAGAAGCCATGTTTTTTACTTTCTTCTCAGTTTGGAAGAAGCTGCTCTGCTGGATCATTTACATTTTACTGTATGTATGTATGTATGTATGTATGTATGTATGTATGTATGTATGTATGTATGTATGTATGTATGTATGTATGTAAAAGAGAGAGAGAGAGAGAGAGAGAGAGAGAGAGAGAGAGAGAGAGAGAGAGAGAGAGAGAGAGAGAGAGAGAGAGAGAGAGAGAGAGAGAGAGAGAGAGAGAGAGAGAGAGAGAGAGAGAGAGAGAGAGAGAGAGAGAGAGAGACTGTGAGTCTTTCTGGGTAAGTCTCTAAGGGATTTCCACAAATGGATTGTGCAACATTTGCCCATTATTCCAGAAACAATTATTCAAGCTCTGTCAAAATCATTGTTGATCATTGCTAGACAACCATTTTCAGGTCTTGCCATAGAATTTAAAGCAGATTTAAGTCAAAACTATAACTCAGACACATTCACTGTCTTCTTGTTAAGCAACTCCAGTATATATTTGGCCTTGTGTTTTGGCATATTGTTCTTGTGAAATGGGAATTCATTCCCCAGTGTATTTTTGAAAGCAGACTGGACCAAGTTTTCCTCTAGGATTTTGCCTGTGCTTAGCTCCATTCCCTCTCTTTTTTATTCTGAAGAACTCTGCAGTCCTTAACTATTACATGCATGCCCATAAGATGATGCAGCCACCACTATGCTTGAAAGTATAGAGAGTGGTGTTCAGTAATGTGCTGTAATTTACCCAAACAGCACACTTTGTATTCAGGACAAAGAAAATGAATTGCTTTGCCACCTTTTTCTGCAGTATTACTTTAGTACCTTGTTATAAACAGGGTGCATGTTCTGTACAGGTTTCCTTCTTTTAATTCTGTTAAATTAGGTCAGTATTGTGGAGTAGCTACAATGTAGTTGATCCATCCTCAGTTTTCTCCTATCACAGCCATTAAACTGTAACTATTTTAAAGTCACCATTGGCCTCATGGTGAAATCCATGAACGGTTTCCTTCCTCTCTGGCAACTGAGTTAAGAAGGACACGTGTATCTCTGTAGTGACTGGGTGTATTCATGCACCATCCAAGAGTAATTACTAACTACACAATTCTCAAAGGAATATTCAGTGTCTGCTTTTTTGTATTTTTCCCCATCTACTAATAGGTCCCTTTCTGTGTTTGAAATTCACTGCTCAACTGAGAGACCTTGCAGATAACTAAGGCACTGCATCTCAGTGCTAGAGGCATCACTACCGACCCTGCTTTGATTCCAGCCTGTATCACAACCGGCCGTGATTGGGAATCCCATAGGGCGGCACACAATTGGTCCAGCATCGTCCGGGTTAGGGTTTGGCCGGTAGGCCGTCACGCTGTAATGTATCAAAATGTGAAAAAAGTCAAGGGGACTGAATACTTTCCAAATGCACCGTATACTGTGATCAAATTAACACAATGAAACGTTGGTTTTCAGAAGTAAGATCGTTTTTTAACCTCCTCATGTTAGTTACTTTGACATTTCTTGGTTGTAGTGATTTTCACCTTTCGAAATCCACTCTGAATCCATCCTTCCAGTGGGATCAAGAAAATTCTGATTTTCAGCATCAAAGCTATCCTAATCACTACCTTTGTGTTTTCAGAACCACCAAAAGGACATCAAATCCTGATTAAAGTTGAGATTGGATAACCCTATTCGGAAGATCAGAATAAATCAAGTTTTGAAAAATCTAATAATAACAAAAATCAGATCAGATAACTTTTTTAAAACTAGGTTCAAAAGATTGTTATTGCTGCACCATAATTACATTACAATGCAGGAATGAAAGCACTGAGGAGCAGCAATATTTTGTATGCGGGCTTCTCATTTCATTATCTCAAACTAATACAAGTAACACAGACTCAACAACTCTCTCATTATCCTAATGCTGTGTCATGGTTTATAGTTGTTCTAAACTTCAATTACCCAAGAAGTTGTAAAAAGTCATAGAGAATAACAATGAAGGGTCATTTTCCTCTTCCTTCCTTCCTCTCCTTCTGTTCACGGAGGGCATCACCATGTTCTGTGAAAGTCTGCCTTTTATATTGTCGATGCCCTCAGTGAACAGAAGGAGAGGAAAGGAAGGAAGAGCAAAATTACCCTTTATTGTAGTCAGCATGAGAGAAACTTCAGCCGGCTGGCTGTAACTGATCACTCCTATCAAGAGAGTTTATTGCATCTTGGATTGATGGACCCCATTAGGTATCACAAAGATTCCCCTGAGTAGGGTGACTCAGAAATGTAGACGTGTTTACTTCTGGCTATGTCTCCTGTAATAAACAAGTGTCAGTGAATAGGTCATCTCTTGGGTGCCGTGTTACGCTTGTTCAGTGGCATATACGGTGATTAGACTGTGATCGCACAAGTTTCCTGTTGATAGCATGGTGGTTGGTCTTTGGTGAAAGAGGGTCAGGGTTATCTCCCAATGCCTCTCTCCATCTTCCCCCCTCTCTCTATCTCTCTCCATCAATCAATCATTCAATAAATCAAATGTATTTATAAAGCCCTTTTTACATCAGAAGATGTCACAAAGTGCTATACAGAAACCCAGCCTAAAACCCCAAACAGCAAGCATCTCTCTCTCCCTCCCTACCCTTCTGTCACATCTGAGTATGTGTGTGTACGTTCGTGTGTGTGTCTGTGTGCAGTGTGTGTTCTACTTATCTGTGGCTCCACACTCTTTAAGCCAGCTGTGGTGTAAACAGCCAGAGGCTAGTGTGTGCTACTGGACAGGGATTTAAAGCAGGGCTGAGAGGAGAGGACAAATACAAGAGTCGATCACAACAAACAAAAAAGGAAGTCAGGTGAAGTCAGGTGCCAAAGGCTACCCCCCCCCCCCCCACACACACCCACAGACAGATGGATACAGAGACACACAGACACAAACACACACTTACAAACAATCGAGTATGCACATGCGCACACACACACACGGACACACACATCCTCCACCCCCCCACTAAAAAATGTAATTTTACCCACACTTATGCATTGCACCCAGCCCCTCTCCTCCACAATGCTTTTGAAGAGCTAATGAGCATCTATCTTGTTTCAGTATTCAGGTGGCATGGTCCAGAGGGTGGGAATATAAACACTACAAAGCTATTGAGCAGAAGGAAGAGAAGAGCTCCCTTAGAGACATCCTGCTAATTGCTTTCAGAAAGTAGCAAAATACAAAATACCACAATCAGAGAGGGAAGGAAGTCAAACATCAATCTGTTCCCCTTGACATGCCGCCGCCCCCCCCCCACCCACACACACCCACACACACACACAACACACACACACACACACACACACACACACACACACACACACACACACACACACACACACACACACACACACACACACACACACACACACACACACACACACACACACACACACTCCAAAGTCAACTCTGTTTAACCAACCCGCTCTGTCCAGCCATTCCCCCTGCTTTAAAGATAACTCATAGAAGGCATCAGAACACCACGGGTCTGTTCTAACACAGTAACATGGGTTTCAGGGACATCACAGCTTGTGGCTAAGAGTTAAACCACAGACAGGTTTAGATGTCGATCTGACGCCTTTCCTCAATGTATGATAATTGGTTGTTCTAACTATAGAGAGAACTCAGAACTGTGCCTCCGTAGTTGGTGTGAATACTGCATATCCGATGGTGAGATACTAAGGGCTCTATTTTTGGCTGGTGTTAGGGCAGCGCTTGTGTCAAACGCACGTTAGTTTGCAATTTCGTCATGTGAAAACTGGTGCTCTGGCATTTACCAGTCCTAACGCCCAGGTTCGGCAATTTACCTGTCTTATATATGTTAGCATGAGCTCAGATGGGCGGGGAGGAAATATTTGAGGTGTGTCCTTAAAAACATGATCCAAAGTACTCATTTGAAGCAGCTCTGAAAGGGATAATGAAGACCAACCAAACACTGTTTTCTTGCGGTCACGCAACAAATGTTTTTTCCATCTGTTGTTTTATTTGATAGAAATCCAAGCATAATCTCCACTCCTCTCATTGAAGGCTTTGTTTGTCTGCCCAATGCAATTGCAAAGTCAGCACTGTTGATGAAGAGTTTGGCTCCTGAGACTGCTTGGAAATCAAGCTTAATCACCAAAGCTTTATTCAACTATAAAGTATAAAGTGAAACAGTAAAACAGTGAGCTGACATTCACCTAATAATCTATGCTTGTTGGCAGGCCCACATTATTTTAGCCATGCTGGTCTCATTTTGGATGTCCGTAAAACCCTCCATAGTCTGCATTGTTATAATAATATGCCCACAGGGAGAAATTATGGTGCCTGTAAGTGTGATGAAGCCTAATTAAAAAAGGTTGTTGTTTTGTTTTCTTTAGAATTTGATTAGTATTATTATGGTGCCTCAACAATAATACATGTAATATTAATTATTGACAATGTTTGGCATGTAGGCCTAGCCCCTATATCAGTGTGAATGCTATTGAAGCCATGCAATTACTTAGAACAATGTGGAATGAAGATGGGTTCAAGTTAACCTATTTAGAAAAGCTGGGATAGGTCTACATTTTGTTATTTCAGTTCTGTAAGCCATTTAACAAACTATAATGTCTAAAATTGGAATTGGAGTTCATTCGAAGGCAATACATAAAATACCATGAATACAAAACTTGCAACCATACATTTTGATTGGCCAGTGAGAGGCCAAGCCTCGACACAGCCGCAACTTGTTTTTTCATCAAAACCCAGCCCTTTCATGCCAATGCCAGCAAGTGCGCCGATTGTGAAATAGCTACAGTTGAAGTTGGAAGATTACATGCACTTAGGTTGGAGTCATTAAAACTCGTTTTTCAACCACTCCACAAATGTATTGTTAACAAACTATAGTTTTGGCAAGTCGGTTAGGACATCTACTTTGTGCATGACACGTAATTTTTCCAACAATTGTTTATAGAAAAATTGTTTCACTTATAATTCACTATACCACAATTCCAGTGGGCCAGAAGATTGCATACATTAAGTTGACTGTGCCTACAAACAGCTTGGAGAATCCCAGAAAATTATGCCATGCCTTTAGAAGCTTCTGATAGGCTAATTGACATCATTGTGGATGTATTTCAATGCCTACCTTAAAACCCAGTGCCTCTTTGCTTGACATCATGGGAGAATAAAAAGGAATCATCCAAGACCTCCGAAAAAATATTGTAGACCTCCACAAGTCTGGTTCATCCTTGGGAGCAATTTCCAAATGCCTGACGGTACCATGTTCATCTGTGCAAACAATAGTGCACAAGTGAAAACACCATGGGACCACACAGCCATCATACCATACGTAGAATGTATGCACACATGACTGTAAGTCGCTTTGGATAAAAGCGTCTGCTAAATGGCATATATTATTATTATTATACCGCTCAGGAATGAGACGAGTTCTGTCTCCTAGAGATGAACGTACTTTGGCGCGAAAAAAGCAAAACAATCCCAGAACAACAGCAAAGGACCTTGTGAAGATGCTGGAGCAAACAGGTACAAAAGTATCTATATCCACAGGAAAACGAGTCCTATATCGACATAACCTGAAAGACCGCTCAGCAAGGAAGAAGCCACTGCTCCAAAACTGCCATAAAAAAGACAGACTACAGTTTGCAACTGCACATGGGGACAAAGATTGTACTTTTTGGAGAAATGTCCTCTGGTCCGATGAAACAAAAATAGAACTGTTTGGCCATAATGACCATCGTTACGTTTGGAGGAAAAAGGGGGATGCTTGCAAGCGAAAGAACACATTCCCAAACGTGAAGCACGGGGTGGCAGCATCATGTTGTGGGGGTGCTTTGCTGCAGGAGGGACTGGTGCACTTCACAAAATAGATGGCATCATGAGGTTGGAAAATGATGTGGATATATTGAAGCAACTTCTCACGACATCAGTCAGCAAGATAAAGCTAGGTCGCAAATGGGTCATTCCAAATGGACAATGACCCCAAGCATACTTCCAAAGTTGTGGCAAAGTGTCTTAAGTACAACAAAGTCAAGGTATTGGAGTGGCCATCACAAAGTGCTGACCTCAATCCTATAGAACATTTGTGGGCAGAACTGAAAAAGTGTGTGCGAGCAAGTAGGCCTACAAACCTGACTCAGTTACACCAGCTCTGTCATGGAGAAATGTGCCAAAATTCACTCAATTTATTGTGGGAAGCTTGATGAAAGCTACCCAAAATGTTTGACCCAAGTTAAACAATTTAAAGGCAATGCTATCAAATACTAATTGAGTGTATGTTTACTTCTGATCCACTGGGAATGTGATGAAAGAAATAAAAGCTGAAATAAATCATTCTTTCTGCTATTATTCTGACATTTCACATTCTTAAAATAAAGTGGTGACCTAAGACAGGGAGATTTTTCTAGGATTAAATGTCAGGAGTTGAAAAACTGAGTTTACATGTATTTGGCGTATTTGGCGTAAGGTGTATGTAAACTTCTGACTTCAACTGTAAATTAATTCTGCCACACCCCTGAACCTATAACACTGCTCTTAGATGTATCATGGTGTTTAGGTTTGTTAAAATAGAGCCCTAGATATGTGAGTTTGAGAGAGAGTTGGCAGTTCCACATTGTCAATGTCTGGATTTTGCATAATCTATTTTCATTAGTCCATATGAGCAACAAATCAAAATAGAATCAACCGCTCATCACTTAACAAGATGAAGAGGATAAAAGGCTTCAGGAATGGCTGGTTAGTGAAATTCCGAGCTGTCTAAGTGGTGGGATACTGGCTTAGGCAGGCTGGAAGCCCAAACACCTCTGCAGGACTCCACTTTGACATTTCAGACGTGATTTTCCCTTACAAAAATGCATCAACCTCTCAACAAATGTCCATTAATATCATGATCCACATGATCCACGTAATAAATTACATTTCCTTTTGCTGCAGAATAATTTTGCTGGTGTAGCAAACTGACTCAAATGAAGATGCTCTGAGCAGCTTGGGTGGCAGTGGCACTGGAAACTTTAGGTAACCTTCACTACCCCCAGCTGTTTCACTGTCAGGCGCCCATCCGCAAACACACACACACACACACACACACACACACACACACACACACACACACACACACACACACACACACACACACACACACACACACACACACACACACACACACACACACACACACACACACACACACACACACACACACACACACACACACACACACACGAACATACACACACCCACTGGCACACACACACACACACCTACATGGACTACTGCACACATCTACATCTACAGACAGATGTTTAAGTTCATGACTGTGTGATAGAGAGGTGATTCATTTACACCTCCTTTTTTCTATATATCTCCATTTCCACTGTCTGCATATACAGTGGGGAGAACAATATTTGATACACTGCTGATTTTGTATGTAATGTTTATCATAGGTACACTTCAACTGTGAGAGACGGAATCTAAAACAAAAATCCAGAAAATCACATTGTATGATTTTTAAGTAATTCATTTGCATTATTTTTTTGCATGACATAAGTATTTGATGCATCAGAAAAGCAGAACTTAATATTTGGTACAGAAACCTTTGTTTGCAATTACAAAGATCATACGTTTCCTGTAGTTCTTGACCAGGTTTGCACACACTGCAGCAGGGATTTTGGCCCACTCCTCCATACAGACCTTCTCCAGATCCTTCATGTTTCGGGGCTGTCGCTGAGCAATACGGACTTTCAGCTCCCTCCAAAGATTTTCTATTGGGTTCAGGTCTGGAGACTGGCTAGCCCACTCCAGGACCTTGAGATGTTTCTTACGGAGCCACTCCTTAGTTGCCCTGGCTGTGTGTTTCAGGTCGTTGTCATGCTGGAAGACCCAGCCACGACCCATCTTCAATGCTCTTACTGAGGGAAGGAAGTTGTTGGCCAAGATCTCGCGATACATGGCCCCATCCATCCTCCCCTCAATATGGTGCAGTCGTCCTGTCCCCTATGCAGAAAAGCATCCCCAAAGAATGATGTTTCCACCTCCATGCTTCACAGTTGGGATGGTGTTCTTGGGGTTGTACTCATCCTTCTTCTTCCTCCAAACACGGTGAGTGGAGTTTAGACCAAAAACCTCTATTTTTGTCTCATCTGACCTTCTCCCATTCCTCCTCTGGATCATACAGATGGTCATTGGCGACCTTCAGACGGGCCTGGACATGCACTGGCTTGAGCAGTGGGACCTTGCGTGCGCTGCAGGATTTTAATCCATTCTTGTTCTCCCCACTGTAGGACATTCGCTCTCATTCTAGATTTCCATTCAGACGTGTCTACACATGAATGTGATAGATAGGGATGCATTTAAACTCCTGTCTCGTTCGGTACCTCCATTTCAACTCCATTTAAGCTCTGAAATTGACCCTCTCCGTGACCGCCGGGCCCACATTGACTGTGACAGGCAGCTTGTTATAACAGGTATGAAGCTAAAAGGACACTGAACTTGAGTGAAACCAATGGCTTCCTACCCCAGTCTGTGTGTTACCAGGGTAAATCCCCAATCCTCATGGATAACCACCTCCCCTCTTATCCACTGTGCCTCTTTGGTCCGTTCGATGTCACTGCTTTGTGAAACAAAACATTTAAATTGATGTGGTATTGAATTCTACGGTCTTCCACTACGAGTGTTGCCACAGGCAGATCTCAGTGCAGTTCTCTCACTCCATTGCTTTTAGGTTGTCTGTGGTGTAAAAACGAAGGCTTTTGTTGTCCTCTTCCAGCGACAGGGATTTCAGAGTGCTGTAATTGAGACTGAGAGGTTCATGCTGCAGTCTACATCAGCTTTCCTATTCGGCTTGAAGTTTCAGGAACCTCCAGAGGCATTAATGGGTCCATCAAAAGGCTCCTTGAAATCAGTCAGACATCTCACTCTTACCGGTTGGAGACACATACACACACACATACATTGTGGGTTTTTTCAGAGTTAAGTCTTTATATTACTGTGGGCTCATGGGACTAAAGCAGTAACTAGTCTTTTGGACTATACTAATTGTTGCACAAGAGTCCTATTCCAGCCACTTTACTTTGATTGAATGTCAATTCTTGAAAGAGAAGTTCACCAAAAAACAACAACAATCATTGACAGGTAAGAAGACTTCTGCAGTGTGGGTTTCCATTGTTGGCAGAGCGAGGACACAGTGTAAAAGCTGTGGCAAAGTCACCATTATCTGAGTTTAAATAGTCACTATTATCAAACTAACTTTTAATGAAGTTTTATTGAGAGAACTCTGATTCACTGTCACAGTGAGATAAAACCGAGATGGAGTGGATAGGGATTGAGGTCAAAGGTCATAGAGTGAAATATTTTAAGAGAACAATAAATCACAGCTGTTTAATGGGAGGCTTTGGGGCAGTGTCCATCACACACACACACACACACACACACACACACACACACACACACACACACACACACACACACACACACACACACACACACACACACACACACACACACACACACACACACACACACACACACACACACACACACACACACACACACACACACACACACAGGCCAGGATCAGTTACTAGGGCTGAACTCTGACTCATGCTATCTGTTGTGGATGAAATCTACCACAGACGTGAGACATCCTGGCCTCCACCATTATTCAAAATATATTGGTAATCACCCCAAACACAGTTGTGTAACAATGATCATTCCAACATTGCAGGATAAATAGTGGTACATTCATTGCTACGTAAGGGTACTTTGATAAAAACTGCAAGTCCAGTATTTGTATAGCACACTTGAAGGGTCATTCTCATGGAAGTGTCCAAAGAAAAATCAATTTTCCACGAAATGCTCTCTTGAATCACTGAGAATAGGATCTGTACTTATCTATTTCATAATCATTAATAACATTTTTTTAATCACTTTGGCACTAATTTCAGAACCTTGTGGTAATTTTGCAAAACTCTAGACACAAAACTCAAAACGGTTACACAGGCTGTCCAATGTTCAAAACATTGCATTGTGCATTCATATCATTAAAGAAACCTTGCACTTGCAGAATCATTGGTTCAAATAACTCATTTATCATGAAATACCATGTGAACATTCATTTAGATCAGCCACACACAAGATACCGATAGTTTCACTGTGCAGTTGTCTATACAATCATTAAATATTGTAATACAAAATATGTGATACATGTTTCATTATGCTACTACCCGTCATTGGACACTGTGCTATCTAACCTCCAAACGAGCTTCAATGCCATACAACACTCCTTCCGTGGCCTCCAACTGCTCTTAAACGCGAGTAAAACCAAATGCATGCTTTTCAACCGATCGCTGCCTAAACCCGCATGCCCGACTAGCATCACCACCCTGGATGGTTCCGACCTTGAATATGTGGACATCTATAAGTACCTAGGTGTCTGGCTAGACTGCAAACTCTCCTTCCAGACCCACATCAAACATCTCCAATCGAAAATCAAATCAAGAGTCGGCTTTCTATTCCGCAACAAAGCCTCCTTCACTCACGCTGCCAAGCTTACCCTAGTAAAACTGACTATCCTACCGATCCTCGACTTCGGCGATGTCATCTACAAAATGGCTTCCAACACTCTACTCAGCAAACTGGATGCAGTCTATCACAGTGCCATCCGTTTTGTCACTAAAGCACCTTATACCACCCACCACTGCGACTTGTATGCTCTAGTCGGCTGGCCCTCACTACATATTCGTCGCCAGACCCACTGGCTCCAGGTCATCTACAAGTCCATGCTAGGTAAAGCTCCGCCTTATCTCAGTTCACTGGTCACGATGGCAACACCCATCCGTAGCACGCGCTCCAGCAGGTGTATCTCACTGATCATCCCTAAAGCCAACACATCATTTGGCCGCCTTTCGTTCCAGTACTCTGCTGCCTGTGACTGGAACGAATTGCAAAAATCGCTGAAGTTGGAGACTTTTATCTCCCTCACCAACTTCAAACATCAGCTATCCGAGCAGCTAACCGATCGCTGCAGCTGTACATAGTCTATAGGAAAATAGCCCACCCATTTTCACCTACCTCATTCCCATACTGTTTTTATACTGTTTTTATTTATTTATTTTTCTGCTCTTTTGCACACCAATATCTCTACCTGTACATGACCATCTGATCATTTATCACTCCAGTGTTAATCTGCAAAATTGTATTATTTGCCTACCTGCTCATGCCTTTTGCACACATTGTATATAGACTGCCCATTTTTTTCTACTGTGTTATTGACTTGTTAATTGTTTATTCCATGTGTAACTCTGTGTTGTCTGTTCACACTGCTATGCTTTATCTTGGCCAGGTCGCAGTTGCAAATGAGAACTTGTTCTCAACTAGCCTACCTGGTTAAATAAAGGTGAAAAAAAAAATGCATCACTGTAAAAGTACTAGTAGAGAGAATACTACAGACACAGTGGAACATCATTGAACAAAATATGAAATGTATTGATGAAATACAATAAAATCACAACATAGGATTCTTTGAATCAAAGCAAAAATAATTAGCTACAAAAAAGAAAAAACAGTTAAAGGTCAACTGCAGTGTTCCTCACCTGGCTTACTGTAAAACATCACTGCAGTGTTCCTCACCAGGCTTACTGTAAAACATCACTGCAGTGTTCCTCACCTGGCTTACTGTAAAACATCACTGCAGTGTTCCTCACCTGGCTTACTGTAAAACATCACTGCAGTGTTCCTCACCTGGCTTACTGTAAAACATCACTGCAGTGTTCCTCACCTGGCTTACTGTAAAACATCACTGCAGTGTTCCTCACCTGGCTTACTGTAAAACATCACTGCAGTGTTCCTCACCTGGCTTACTGTAAAACATCACTGCAGTGTTCCTCACCTGGCTTACTGTAAAACATCACTGCAGTGTTCCTCACCTGGCTTACTGTAAAAAGCTAAACAAAAGATTGATTACTGTACTTCTATATTTCCATCAACCCTGTGTTGTGGATTTGGCCACAGGTTCTCATGGATGTTTTCATTAGCCAAACATCTTGGGAAGAATCTTCGGGCAAATCCAGGCCTGACACTGGTCTGCGGTGATGTCATTGAATGCATCATCCATGGCCTGGAGAAGGGTGGCTTGTTCGTGAGGGCGCCTATCATATACCTTCCACTTCCATGTGGAGAAAAACTCCTCAATCGGGTTTTAGGAAAGGAGAGTATGGTGGTAAGTATGGTGGTAAATTGTGGATAAGCCTGAAACCATGCTTGCACCATTTGAGCATGGTGGGACCTGACATTATCCCACACAATGACATAGGTCATGCCATCAGCTCTACAGGCCTGATGGGGCTGGCTGCAACTTACTATATGGTCCTTCTGTAGCTCATTTGGTAGAGCATGGCGCTTGTAACGCCAGGGTAGTGGGTTCAATCCCCGGGACCACCCATACGTAGAATGTATGCACACATGACTGTAAGTCGCTTTGGATAAAAGCGTCTGCTAAATGGCATATTATTACTATATAGAGTATATAGAGTAGAGAGCTTTAGATGTTGTTCGAACAAAAATTAGAACAGGCAAGATGCGTAATCTAAGCAACTTTAACCGTGGTATGATTGTTGATGCCACACATGGTGATTCCAGCATCTCAGAAACAGCTGCCTTTCTGGGACTTTTACACACTACAGTCTCTAGAGTTTACAGAGAATGGTGCGATAAACAAAACACATTCAGTGAGCGGCAGTTCTATGGGAAAAACCACCTTGTTAATGAGAGAGGTCAGAAGAGAATGACCCATTCAAGTTTACACAAAGGCCACAAACGCTCAAATAACAGCTGTTTAAAACAGTGGTAGGCAGAAGGGCATCTCTTAACATACAACACAGTGAATAATTCAGGCTGTTGTGGAGGCAAAAGGGGGTCCTACCCAGTACTAGATGTGTGTACCTAATAAAGTGGCCGGTGAGAGTACAGTAAAATCATATCTGAAAATATTGTCTGGAAAAGTGGTACATGGGACCATAGAAACAGTGTCTGATAAAGAATGATGATGAAATATTACATCCATAGATAATGTAGTCCAATTGGTTCATGTTCCACGGTAATTGGTGTCAATGGATCTCGTTATCCTGAAACTTTCATGGTCTAAACATGGAATATTGTTCGGCAGTTTCCGTAAATCTATGCATTGAGAGTAACTTATCATTTTGAGCAGTTGTATCAATTGATAGTTAGATCATTGTAATGAAATGAATAGACAGTCATCTCAGATGTAATGTGGGAATTGCATTTTGAAATGGTAATACTTTGATGTTAAGTTGTGTCATTTTGAACAGGTCATTTTAGTTCAATGAACAAATTATCTTAGCTTTATGTGTATTGTATCCAAGCAATTGGAAAAAGTGTTAGAGTTTTGAAAAATGTGCATTTTGATCATTGGTTGTGAGTTTTGTGTCTGGAGTTTTGAAAAATGATATCAAGGTTCCGGAATTAGTGCCAACGCCTTTTGAGCAGATTACTAACATTTTCACAAAATTATAATTACCGTAACAGTTTTAACAGTCCAAAAAAGTTATTAACAAATAAAAAAAAATTCATTGCTCCCGTAATGAAACATAACATAAATGAAATTATACAATTATTAAATTAAATCTGACTTTTTCACTACATTTACGTACGTATTCACACCCCTGAGTCAATACATATTTTAACCACCGTTGGCAGAGATTACAGTGGTCATTATTTCTGGGTAAGTCTCTATGAGATTTGCACACCTGGATTTTACAATATTTGCACATTATTATTTTTAAATGCTTCAAGCTCTGTCAAATTAGACAGCCATTTTCAAATCTCGCCATAGATTTTAAATTCAATTTAAGTTAAAACTACAATTAGGCTACTAATTATAATTAGGAACATTCAATGTCATCTTGGTAAGCAACTCGGGTTTACAAAAAGAAAACCAGCACCGTCACGGACCAGGATGTCTTACTTCCAGGCAGAATAAATAACTTTTTTGCCCGCTTTGAGGACAATACAGTGCCACTGACACTGCCCGCAACTAAAACATGCGGACTCTCCTTCACTGCAGCCGACGTGAGGAAAGCATTTAAACGTGTCAACCCTCGCAAGGCTGCAGGCCCAGACGGCATCCCCAGCCGCGCCCTCAGAGCATGCGCTGACCAGCTGGCTGGTGTGTTTACGGACATATTCAATCAATCCCTATCCCAGTCTGTTGTTCCCACATGCTTCAAGAGGGCCACCATTGTTCCTGTTCCCAAGAAAGCTAAGGTAACTGAGCTAAACGACTACCGCCCCGCCCCGTAGCACTCACTTCCGTCATCATGAAGTGCTTTGAGAGACTAATTGATAGAGGAATTTTAAATTCCCTTATGTTTTATTGCCAAAACCAATTAGATTCGCACTCATTTCTAATTCATGATAAGTTGTAAGTTTATCATTTGCATGAATTAGCAAGAGACCAGTCTTAAAAAACAAGTTCAGCATTTATTCTTGATGAGTACTGACCCAAAATACAAAGAACATTACATTTTAAAAGAAAGAAGACATAAAATGACGTCATCAGTTTCACACCCTCTCCCAGCATTACAATGGCGTAGTATTCGGTCCTGGAGATAGTTTCACTCCCCACATAAACTACATTCCAACCTGTCTAAAGGATAAATTCTCCCCTAATGGAATCCAACCAAAACATTCTTATCTGTTTGAAAACCTATCTTATCCCTCCTTCCTCAACTTTCCCAGGAGACACAGACACAATTAATTTCTGCTTACATTTTTAGTAACAGTACAATTAAGAACCCATACTTTTCAAATAATAACATAATAGTATTAGCATGAATGGTTCTAATCATTAAAGTATACATAATTGATCATCTAAACTATATTTTCCTCTATCACTAGTCAAGGACCATATCACCTCCACCCTACCTGACACCCTAGACCCACTCCAATTTGCTTACCGCCCAAATAGATCCACAGACGATGCAATCTCAACCACACTGCACACTGCCCTAACCCATCTGGACAAGAGGAATACCTATGTGAGAATGCTGTTCATCAACTACAGCTCGGCATTTAACACCATAGTGCCCTCCAAGCTCGTCATCAAGCTCGAGACCCTGGGTCTCGACCCCGCCCTGTGCATCTGGGTACTGGACATCCTGACGGGCTGCCCCCAGGTGGTGAGGGTAGGCAACAACATCTCCACCCCGCTGATCCTCAACACTGCGGCCCCACAAGGGTGCGTTCTGAGCCCTCTCCTGTACTCCCTGTTCACCCACGACTGCGTGGCCACGCACGCCTCCAACTCAATCATCAAGTTTGCAGACGACACAACAGTGGTAGGCTTGATTACCAACAACGACGAGACGACCTACAGGGAGGAGGTGAGGGCCCTCGGAGTGTGGTGTCAGGAAAATAACCTCACACTCAACGTCAACAAAACTAAGGAGATGATTGTGGACTTCAGGAAACAGCAGAGGGAACACCCCCCTATCCACATCGATGGAACAGTAGTGGAGAGGGTAGTAAGTTTTAAGTTCCTCGGCATACACATCACAGACAAACTGAATTGGTCCACCCACACAGACAGCATCGTGAAGAAGGCGCAGCAGCGCCTCTTCAACCTCAGGAGGCTGAAGAAATTTGGCACGTCACCAAAAGCACTCACAAACTTCTACAGATGCACAATCGAGAGCATCCTGTCAGGCTGTATCACCGCCCGGTATGGCAACTGCTCCGCCCACAACCGTAAGGCTCTCCAGAGGGTAGTGAGGTCTGCACAACGCATCACCGGGGGCAAAATACCTGCCTTCCAGGACACCTACACCACCCGATGTCACAGGAAGGCCATAAAGATCATCAAGGACAACAACCACCCGAGCCCCTGCCTGTTCACCCCGCTATCATCCAGAAGGCGAGGTCAGTACAGGTGCATCAAAGCTGGGACCGAGAGACTGAAAAACAGCTTCTATCTCAAGGCCGTCAGACTGTTAAACATCCACCACTAACATTGAATGGCTGCTGCCAACACACTGACTCAACTCCAGCCACTTTAATAATGGGAATTGATGGGAAATGATGTAAAATATATCACTAGCCACTTTAAACAATGCTACCTAATATAATGTTTACATACCCTACATTATTCATCTCATATGTATACATATATACTGTACTCTATATCATCTACTGCATCTTTATGTAATACATGTATCACTAGCCACTTTAACTATGCCACTTGTTTACATACTCATCTCATATTTATATACTGCACTCAATACCATCTACTGTATCTTGCCGCTCTGTACCATCACTCACTCATATATCTTTATGTACATATTCTTTATCCCATTACACTTGTGTCTATAAGGTAGTAGTTTTGGAATTGTTAGCTAGATTACTTGTTGGTTATTACTGCATTGTCGGAACTAGAAGCACAAGCATTTCGCTACACTCGCACTAACATCTGCTAACCATGTGTATGTGACAAATACAATTTTATTTGATTTGATTTTGAACTCCAGTGTATATTTGGCCTTGTGTTATAGGTTGTTTTCCTGCTGAAAGGTGAATTTGTCTCCCAGTGTCTGTTGACAAACATACTGAACCTCTAGGATTTTGCCTGTGCTTAGTTCTATTCTATTTATTTCTATCCTGAAAAACTCCATAGTGCTTGCCGATGACAAACATACCCATAAGATGATGCAGCCACCATCATGCTATGACTAGTGGTCCTCAGTGATGTGTTGTGTTGGATTTGCCCCAAACATAACACTTTTGTATTCAGGACATAAAATGAATTTCTTTGCCACATTTTGCTGTTTTACTTTAGTGCTTTATTGCAAACAGGATGCATGTTCCTCCTTTTCACTCTGTCATTTATTATTCGTAAGTACATGTAACTACAATGTTGTTGATCCATCCTCAGTTGTTTCATATCACAGCCTTTACACTTAGTAATGGTTTTAAAGTCACCATTGGCCTCATGGTAAAATCCCTGAGCAGTTCCCTTCCTCTCCCCGGCAACTGAGTTAGTAAGAATGCCTGTATCTTTGTAGTAACTGGGCGTATTGATACACAATCCAAAGTGTCATTAATAACTTCAGCATGGTCAAAGGATATTGAATGTCTGCTTTTTTTACCCATATAGCAATAGGTGCCCTTCTATGCGAGGCATTGGAAAACCTCCCTGTTCTGGTTGAATCTGTGTTTGAAATTCACTGCTCGACTGAGGGACCTTACAGATAATGTATATGTGGAGTACAGAGATGAGGTAGTAGTTCAAAAATCATGTTAAACACTATTATTGCGCACAAAGTGAATCCATGCAACTTATGTGACTTGTTAAGCAACTTTTTACTCCTGGATTTATTTAGGCTTGCCATAACAAAGTGTTTGGATACTTACTGACACAAGACATTTAAGCTTTCCATTTTTAAATCATTTGTAATAAAAAATGTACTTTGACATTATGGGGTATTGTGTGTAGGCCAGTGACAAAATCTCAATTTAATCCATTTAAATTCAGGCTGTAACGCAACAAAATGTGGGGGGGGGAAATCAAGGGCTATGAATACTTTCTGAAGGCACTGTGTAAGTGAATAAATGAACTTGTGGTCATCTAAGGACTACTCCTCTAGATGATGCATCATGGGTGAATAAAATGTCATCTAAGGACTACTCCTCTAGATGATGCATCATGGGTGAATAAATGAAATGAACTTGTGGTCATCTAAGGACTACTCCTCTAGATGATGCATCATGGGTGAATAAATTAAATGAACTTGTAGTCATCTAAGGACTACTCTCTAGATGATGCATCATGGGTGAATAAATGAAATGAACTTGTGGTCATCTAAGGAACTTGCATCATGGGTGAATAAATTAAATGAACTTGTAGTCATCTAAGGACTACTGATGCATCATGGGTGAATAAATTAAATGAACTTGTGGTCATCTAAGGACTACTCCTCTAGATGATGCATCATGGGTGAATAAATGAAATGAACTTGTAGTCATCTAAGGACTACTCCTCTAGATGATGCATCATGGGTGAATAAATGAAATGAACTTGTGGTCATCTAAGGACTACTCCTCTAGATGATGCATCATGGGTGAATAAATTAAATGAACTTGTGGTCATCTAAGGACTACTCCTCTAGATGATGCATCATGGGTGAATACAACTCTATTTTAGAACAGATTGGAGTTTTCACAGCAACTTTATAAAATTTCCACAGACAGTGTTTGTACGTAATAAATATTATAGTTTAATGTAAACCTCAACTAGTATACAATTGTTATTGTCACGGTCGTCCTCTTCATCTGAAGAGGAGAGGCAAGAAGGATCGGAGGACCAAAATGCGGCGTGGTAGGTGTTCATCATGAATTTTAATAACGAAAACACTGAACACTGAAACAATATACAAAAACAATAAACAAAATAACAACCGTGAAGCTAATGCGAACTGCGCTGAAACAAGCCATCAACATAGACATTCACCCACAAACAAACAGTGCAACCCAGGCTACCTAAGTATGATTCTCAATCAGAGACAACTAATGACACCTGCCTCTGATTGAGAACCATACTAGGCCGAAACATACAAATCCCCAAATCATAGAAAAACAAACGTAGACTGCCCACCCCAACTCACGCCCTGACCATACTAAATAATGACAAAACAAAGGAAATAAAGGTCAGAACGTGACAGTTATGATTTATGGATTAACTGCAGCAACATATTTAGTCCTTTATTCAAATAAGTTAGTTTAAAAAAGGGTTCATACAAAAAAAAATGACCTAATAATTTTATCCAGATGCATTTCAAAAATGACAATTTGGGTTGAAAATGTACGGAATTCATGCGAAAATTTAACATTTATTTAAAATAAGGCACTTTCCAAAAAAAAGAGACATCCTAGTCCTCAGAATGATAGTTGATTTTTGTATATGCATCATGGTTTTGTAACTCAGTTTGCTACAGACACTTTAAAACTGGTTTCATGAGAATCACCCACGAACACACACAGTAGGCCTATTTGTAATCCCGTTTGCACTGTTTTGTGGTTGTTTTTACGGTAAATGTTTGTGCTGGCATCTATATGAGCCCTAGAGGGCTTGCCAACATTATAACAGTATATCCTAGGGCAGAGTGGAACTGTGGACATCTGTTCCTAAGCATTACTGGACCCCCAAGTCCCCAGCATCCCTGCTTCAGAAGTAATCAAGTTAAGCCCCGGGCACACTAGTTAAAAAACAAATTATAAAAATAAATGGATGACTTAATAAAGAGGCTCCAAGCCAATGAACAAACCCAGGAAGTCAGGTGAAGTCTTAACTACTATGCTTTCCAAAATGTTCCATATTTAATTGTTTACTGGCTAACAAATAAAGGAGGAAGATTGAAAAAAAGTTACGTTAGGAAACTTCTCTTCTTACCTGCAGGTGATGCTATCTAATTGTTCAAATGGAGGCCTTGTAAGTGACTGTGAATGAGTGTGCAATGTTATGCCATACCATATCTGTGTTTCCTGGCATTACACTGGAGACTGAATCTCTTAGCCCTGTAGAATGCACCCTAGACTGATAGAAACCACATACATTTCCCTATGGAGACCACCAGGATATCGCCGCCATTCCTGCCCAGTCACGGCTCATCCTGATTGGCTTAAACAGGAAGTTTGACATGTAAACACATTAACAGGGTCACCTATCACACATTTTCATACAGACAGTATGAATGTTTAGATGCATATTACAGTCTCCAGATGTAGGATTTTAATTTAAGCTAGTTTGCTACAGCAGGAAAATAATCCTTCAGCATCAGGAAATGTGAATTATTATGTGGATTATAATTAATGGACATTAATGGGCATTTTGCAGTAGTGGTGGTGAAGCCAAGCCAGAAAAAAAGGCCATATCACAACCTATATTTTGTGATAATTGCGTTCTTGGCTCTATAACCTGTTCGTTCATATGCCTTGCCACTGTGATATATCGGCCTAAGACCAAGATAATAAGAAGACACAGTGGCAGAGTAAGTTCAACAACACCTTTGTTTCATCACAAAACCAGAGAGCAACCTCTCTCCAGTGAGATCCACAAAGCATATTGCATGTAACAAACATTTACATGCCTACAACATGGTCAAGCAAGTAAGTGTTTCCGACATTAAACAACTATTGATTTATAATTACAGAGAGTTAGCACAAGTCGCAAAGAAAACAGGAGCTGCCTCCACTATACCATCACCATTTCAACTTCGACATCACCAAATCACCTCTGTTTGGTCTAATACAGTGACAACGAAAAGATAGCAAAAACAATTTAGTCCAATCAACGTAAGCTAAATATGATGTGGCTGTCCATGGTTCTGATTTCACTCTCTCTCTGTGTGTGTGTCATCCTCCTCACTTTCATATTGAAGAAAATGTTTATGACTCGTTCATTTAGTACACACTTTTAGTTTTTGTTGTCCTAGGCTACCTGGCTAAAATGCTTGCTCACGAACCTAACTTCTATTCATGTGCAATGATGAACCAGCTAGTTAACATTAGCCTACTACATCTAGCTAGATGTTGGTCTTCCATCCTCTCAGGCCAGGGGCACAATGTATACATTTATGGTTGGATCAGAATCGCCGTTATAACAATGGTCCAGAACTGAGAAAAATGTTTACTTTTTGGGCGACCAAACCAAATTAACATAGAAATATGAGTTATAGAGTTATATGAGTTATAGTTATAGATCTATCATTGTCATTTAAAACTATTCTAAGAACTGGAAGATCAGTTCTATGTGCAGTATTTCTATGCTACCGTTCCTAAGTTTGACATATTTTACTTTCAGTTTTGCACACCAGCTTCAAACAGCTGAAATATAATATTTTTATCTATGGAAAACATATTTTCCAGCAGTTTAGATGGTAAAATGATTCCCTACACTACACTTGCTTATTTTGTCACATAAACTGAAATCAAGCAAACAATTCAAATTTTAGCAACCAGGTATTTCTGCATAGTGCATCTCAAACCACAAGTCCAAATCTCTATCTGTTACGTCCGTCGTCGGAATGAGACCAAAGTGCAGCGTGGAAAGTGTAAATCTTTCTTTATTTTAGCTGAACACCAAAAAACAACAAAAGATAAATGAACGGAAAGTTCTGCAGGGCTAGACAGCTACTATGCAAAAACAATATCCAACAAACTCAGGTGGAAAACAGGCTGTCTAAGTATGATTCCCAATCAGACAACGATAGACAGCTGCCTCTGTGTCATGCCCTGACCATAGTAAGCTGTTTTTTCTCTGTGTTGGTTGGGGCATGATAGTGACTTGGGTGGGTCATCTAGGTGTTTTTGTATTTCAATGGTGGCCTGATATGGTTCCCAATCAGAGGCAGCTGTTTATCGTTGTCTCTGATTGGGGATCATATTTAGGTAGCCATTTCCTCATTTGTGTTTGTGGGATCTTGACTATGTGTAGTTGCCTGTCATCACTATTTTGTATAGCTTCACATTTTGTTTGTTAATTTTGTTGGTTTGTTCGGTGTTCATTCATTAAAAGAGAATGTACGCATACCACGTTGCACCTTGGTCTACTCCTTTCAATGAACGTGACACTCTGATTGGGAACCATACCCGGCCAACAAAGAAATAGAAAACTACAATGCCCACCCAAATCACACCCTGACCTAACCAAATAGAGAAATAAACAGGCTCTCTAAGGTCAGGGCGTGACACTATCTCCATCCATGGCTAATTTAGCTAGCTAGCCACTGGAGGACAATGGCACAATGAGATGCAACAATGAAAGTTTTTTCTGTTAATGACATTTTGCGTTTGAAATGAGATGGGTGTGCCAGGACCATGCCAGGACCATTCACAGTTGAGCTCATTCAGTTTAGCTCAATGCTGATTGGCTATTATTTTATACTTTTTTTTAATCGAGAGAGATCATATGCTCACTGACTTCCCTTGCATTCAATGCTATGGGCGGAAACAATGTCATAATAATTTTGACCAGTCAGCATCAGATGGATAGGCTACACATACAGAGACTGAGGGGCGCTGTCTCTCTTGCTCGGATGCTTTCTCCGTTTAGATATATTCAGCCTCATGCGATTTGAAGGAAAATGATGAAACACAGAGAAACGAAAGATACATGTTTTTACATATTTTTACATACATATTTGTATTTTTTTCTTGGTCAATTTTTGACATCAGGTTGGCTTCCGTTAGCATCCATTAATACATGCCACTGCATTTTTGTAGGGTTGATTGTTTCGTTTTTTGGTGCAAGTCAAGAATGACATTTCAAAGTTACATGTTACAAACTTTAGAAGCCTTTTTAAAGCTCAAATACACTACAAGTTTGCATTTCGCATTGTTCAGGAAAATTTTATCAACAAAAGAGCAAGCAAATTAAGATCCTTCATTTGTTTATCTATGTATGTACTTATTTTCATTTAGTTGAAGCCATGTACTCCTTTACCTGGCTTGCCATTTCAGTGATATAGCCATGACAACCTAGACAATTATTTCCTTCCCTGTACCCCAGCTGAAACGGAACAGAGCACAATGCAAACACTGAAATGCTAACTTATCTCTCAATTGAATTGCATGACATCACACTGGAAGAGGACCACAAATGCTCCCCTCTTTGTCTCTTTTGGTCTCCTCCCAGTCATCTATTAGAACTGAGTGATGCATCAATGTTCGCTGGCCTGTTCTAGGAAATGGAATGCACAGCGAATCCAATTGAGTAAATTGAGGAACACAGTGGTTTCAGAACAATGTAATGACGTTGAAAGAGTTGAGTGTTATCATGATATGCCTTTTGTTTGAATCCCATATATCACCGGGCGGGAGCAGATGGAAATGATTTTGTTATCGCTGATGCTATTGTTTTCAGCCATCTTAAAAAATAAATGATACCAGTAGCCAGTTAGGCATGTAAGGAAGAGTGATTGATTTCATTAGTTCTATTGTTCTTGAACTGTAACGGTTTTCTATGTGTGGTGAAGGAGAGTCTGACCAAACTGCAGCGTGTTGATTGCGATCCATGTTTAATAAAACAACGTAACACGAATCAAAACACAAACTCAACAAAACAATAAACATAATGAAAACCGAAACAGCCTAAACTGGTGCAAACTAACACAGAATAAGGACATCAAGACACTAAGGACAATCACCCACAACACAACCAAAGAATATGGCTGCCTAAATATGGTTCCCAATCAGAGACAACGATAAACACCTGCCTCTGATTGAGAACCACTTCAGACAGCCATAGACTTACCTAGAACACCCCACTAAGCTACAATCCCACTACATACACACCACATACAAAAACCCATGTCACACCCTGGCCTGACCAAATAAATGAAGATAAACACAAAATACTACGACCAGGGCGTGACATGAACAGACTTAATTTGTTAGTGGCTGCTTGTGTTGCAAAGTCCTGAATGTTAAACAATTGTCTAAAATGCATTGATTGACCTTAACTAACTCATGACTGATTCGGTGTAACTAGGGCCAGTTTTCTTTTCTGATATGGAAAAGATATGTAATGTATATGGCCTAGAGCCCCAATTTCTCCTCGTCAGATCACATGGTCTGGAAAACTCTTGGTCATAGGCATAATTTAGCCTTGGTGGATTAGGAATCTACAGATGTAGGATTTTAATGTGAGCCAGTTTGCTGCAACAGGAAATGTGAATTATTAATGGACATTTTTTTTGTAGGGGTAAATACTTTTTTCGGTAGGGAAAATCAAGCCTGCCATTTTAAAGTGGAAATTACAAACTTTAGAAGCCTTTTTAAACCTTGAATACACCACAAGTTTGCATTTTCTGCATTGCAGGAAAATTCTCAGCAACAAAAGACTGATCAAATTAAAATCCTACCTCTGTAAGAAATTACTGATATGTTAAGTGAATGTCAGAGCGCAGAGATAGTGTGGGTAGCAAGGCTACCCTCAACCTAGTATCTGATGTCCTATGGATAAATGGATAAACAGAATTACTTTAACAGTAGAGTGGGAGTCTGGTAAAGTCAAACTTCAAAGCAAAGGATAGTCAAAGATGTTTTTCTAAAGAGGGATTTATTCTCAAAAAACTGCAGACACACTGACACACACACACACACACACACATAGGACACACATGCATGCACACGCACAAGCTGAAGAACCCCCCCCCCCCCCCAGACCCACAGCTATGAGTTTAAACTGCAGGTAGAAGAGAACATAGCAGGTTGTTTAGAGGAATAAAACTGTGAAAATCTCCAATGCATCCATTATGAACGAATCCCACTGAGAGCTGCGTGTGTGTCTGCATGCGTGTGTGCATGCGCATACGTCCGCTTGTGTCTAGGGTCCATGCCAGATTGCATATGCACACAAACACTTTTTTCTGCAATTTCTTCAAGTTGGGCAATTTCTTCCCAATCTATGCCTGAGGTTATGCAGTCAGTTTCTTTCAAACGCTGTTTCAGTCTGTGAAAGGCCAGGACTGGCAATCAAAATAATGGCCATCTCCTACAATACTCTATTCAGGAAACTATACAATAGTTGAAGTATTATTTGAACAAAATAAAAACATTTTAACAGTTTTATTCTGAAAGGATGCAATTCCTGTCAAGACTGTCTGTTGTATTTTCCTGTGATTCTTCAGTCATATCTGAACCTCAGCCTTCTTTTGGCAGAAGACGATGGGGGTTTTCCATTCACCTCCCTGCTACAGGAACTCACTGCGTGAAGTAAACAGTGTGGGATACAGAGGCTCAAATAGGCCCAGGCGTGTCCTTGAGTCAGAGTGGTCTCTCCTTGTTTAAGACCCATTCTAAACAGTTCTACACATGGAGGGATCAAGACTATAAGAGGCACAGGGAGTTATCCTTTAGAGAAGTGTTGTCTGACAAGATAGATGGAAGATGCATAGTCATACTAGATTCAAGTTGATTACAGTAAATCAGGGGGGGGGAGGGGGTAGGTTTTGGAATAGCCGGATTTGATCCGACAACATATTAGCATACACAGTGTTAATCATGTTTTTGTCGTATATGGCCAAATGTTGATGGCAAGCATTTGGTTGGCTTTGGACAGTGTTCACTAATCTCTAATTGCTGGCATTTGGACTACCAAAGCTGTCAGCTCTACTGGACATCTCACACCAGGCCAGACTAGACCGTGTGGAACAGCCAGAACACAGCATGCTCTCTGGCTCTTATTTTAGTCGCACATCTTCTCGACTTTTCTGAGCTTAAGGAGATGGAGATGGAGAGATTTTGGGAGTGGAGGGGAAGGCAGGGAAGGGACAGTGTTGCATCACAACCCAATCATGTTGCCTACTGTTGGCACAGTAAGATTGGACCCTCCTTGGGTGTGGAATAAAAACAAAGTCTCCCCAAGCACTCAAGTGACATATTTTAACATCACAAGCTGTCTGAAACACAGAAACAGGTTGGGCAAACAGAAAACATATATTTTTTTAAACAGTATCTGGTGTATCATAACCTTCCTAGAACAAAAGTGCAGATTTCAACCTTCTCCTCAAAATCCTGCTGAGTTGGCCCACACAGGAACAAAAGCTCATCAAATATTGACAAATCTGGAAGGATTCAGCTCTCCAACACTGTTACTTAATGCATGATACAATTATTTCTGCACCCTGCGTTAGATATTATGTAGGGTATCAGAGGAGGCTGGAGGGATGAGCTATAGGAGCTATAGGAGGACAGGATCGTTGTAATGTCTGGAATGGAATATATCAAACAGTATCAAACACATCAAACATATGGAAACTACATGTTGAATCTGTTGCATTTATACCATATCCAGCCATTACATGCGCCCATCCTCCTATAGCTCCTCACAAAAGCCTCCACTGGTGGGTATTGTTGTAGTTATTGTGTGATATTATATCAGGAAGATATTGCCAAAGCACAGTGTTGGGGTGTAACAAAATACTCCATCACACAATACTCCATCAGATCTGCCTAATTCTTACTTGAAGCATCATGTTTGTGTTTAATAGGCTAAAATACACATTCTGATGAAGGGAAACTTCACTACTAGACACTATTTGGGGAGTTTTTCCAGTCTCCCTTCATAATTATGAGTGATGAGAGGGTGTTTCTGACATAATTATGCACTATAGCTGTACATCAGAATTATTTTATTTAAATTTTATGCCAGGAGAGTTCAACCAATTATGTCATTGGTTGATTGAGCCTGCGGTCTGATCTAAAAATTAATGGAGTCATGTTTTGTAGCAATTATTGTGGCCTTTGTGTTTTGCCAATTGCACGATCGCGTGATCATGCAAGTATATATGGTTGTTCTTATTCAATGTTCCTATCTGCCAGGTCTTGCAGGATATCTGGGTTGACTCATTTTCCCTGGCTTTGTAAAGACTACAGCCTGACGAGTCATACTTTCTTGTTCCCAACCTCGAAGGCAAGCTTTTCAGAACGGGGGCAGTACTAGTTTACAGGTTCATGGGAGCAATGTTACCATATATTGTCTATCCGAGACAGCTAACCCCCTAGAGTTGATGTCTGCGCCCCCACGAAAATCTAATTAGCATGATACACAAATCCCCATGAAAATCCTTCAGTTTAAGCTTGGAGAAAACTTTTTTTGCATTGGATGTGTCTCAAACCACCACATTTTACCCTTCCGCAACTGTGGGGAAAGGTGACAGAGCTTGAGCAGTGCTTGTCAGACGATGAGACATCCCGAAAATCGGTCTTCTCACAAAATCATCTAAAAATCACCCTAAAGCCAACACCTCATTTGGCCGCCTTCATTTCCAGTTCTCTGCTGCCTGTGACTGGAACGAATTGCAAAAATCGTTTAAGTTGGAGACTTTTATCTCCCTCACCAACTTTTGAACATCTGCTATCTGAGCAGCTAACCGATCGCTGCAGCTGTACATTGTTCATTTTATTTATTTACTTTTCTGCTCTTTTGCACACCAGTATCGCTACCTGCACATGACCATCTGATCATTTATCACTCCAGTGTTAATCTGCTAAATTGTAATTATTCACCTACTGTAACGGTTCTCTTGGTGTGAAGGAGAGTCGGACCAAAATGCAGTGTGTAGATTGCGATCCATGTTTTAATAAACAAACGTAACACGAATCTAAATACAAACACTACAAAAAACAATAAACGTAACGAAAACCGAAAGAGCCTATACTTGTGTACACTAACACATAGACAGGAACAAGGACACTAAGGACAATCACCCACGACAAACTCAAAGAATATGGCTGCCTAAATATGGTTCCCAATCAGAGACAACGATAAACACCTGCCTCTGATTGAGAACCACTCCAGACAGCCATAGACTTTGCTAGATCACCCCACTAAGCTACAATCCCAATATATACACACCACATACAAAAACCCATGCCACACCCTGGCATGACCCAATACATGAAGATAAACACAAAATACTTCGACCAGGGCGTGACACCTACATCCTCATGCCTTTTGCACACAATGTATATAGACTCTTTTTTTATTTTTTTCTCACTGTGTTATTGACTTGTTTATTGTTTACTCCATGTGTAACTCTGTGTTGCTGTCTGTTCACACTGCTACGCTGTAATGATCTTCGTCTGTTGTTAGTAGAAAGTCAGACCGAAATGCAGCGTGTAGGTTACTCATGACTTTTAATGAAGCTAATACGGTACATGAAATAACGGAAGAAGAAAACAACAAACGAATGAAACTAATACAGCCTATCTGGTGACTAACACTAAGACAGGTACAATCACCCACGAAATACAACGCGCACTCAGGCTACCTAAATACGGTTCCCAATCCGAGACAACTAGAATCAGCTGACTCCAATTAGGAATCGCCTCAGGCAGCCAAGCCTAATTAGACACACCCCTAATAATACACACTCCCAATTAATACAAACCCTAATACGAAATACAACATATAAACCCATGTCACACCCTGGCCTACCCAAACATATAACAAAAACACAAGATACAATGACCAAGGCGTGACAGAACCCCCCCCCTAAGGTGCGGACTCCGGGACGCACCTCAAGAGCATAGGGAGGGTCCGGGTGGGCGTCTGTCCATGGTGGCGGTTCTGGCTCGGGACGTGGACCCCACTCCATAAATGTCCTAGTTCCTCCCCTTCGCGTCCTAGGATAATCCACCTTCTCCGCCGACCATGGCCTAATAGTCCTCACCCTGATCCCCACATAACTGAGGGGCAGCTCGGGACCGAGGGGCAGCTCGGGACAGAGGGGCAGCTCGGGACAGAGGGGCAGCTCGGGACAGAGGGGCAGCTCGGGACAGAGGGGCAGCTCAGGATAGAGGGGCAACTCAGGATAGAGGGCGACCATGGCCTAATAGTCCTCACCCTGATCCCCACATAACTGAGGGGCATCTCGGGACCGAGGGGCAGCTCGGGACAGAGGGGCAGCTCGGGACAGAGGGGCAGCCCGGGACAGAGGAGCAGCCCGGGACAGAGGGGCAGCCCGGGACCGAAGCAGCCCGGTACTGAGGGGAAGCCCGGTACTGAGGGGAAGCCCGGTACTGAGAGGAAGCTCGGTACTGAGAGGGAGCTCGGTACTGAGAGGGAGCCCTGTACAGAGAGGGAGCCTAGTACTGAGAGGAAGCTCATTACTGAGAGGAAGCTCAGGCAGGTAGTAGGCTCCGGTAAATCCTGGCTGGCTGGTGGACCTGGATGATTAAGGTTGTCTGGCCGATCTAGAAGATCTTGGCAGACTGGCACTTCTGGCGGATCCTGGCAGACTGGCACTTCTGGTGGATCCTGGCAGACTGGTGACGCTGGGCCGACAGGAGACTCCGGCAGCACAGGAGAGGAGAAAGGCTCTGGCTGAGCTGAACAGGCGAGGCGCACTGGACGCGCTGGGCCGACTGGGAGCACTGGTGGCGCTGGACAGACAGGAGACTCCGGCAGCGCAGGAGAGGAGAACAGCTCTGGTTGCGCTAAACAAGCGGGAGACTCCGATAGCGCAGGAGAAGAGAACAGCTCTGGTTGCGCTAAACAAGCGGGAGAATCCGGCAGCGCAGGAGGGGAGAAAAGCACTGGCTGTGCTGAACAGGCGATGCGCACTGGACGTGCTGGGCCGACTGGGAGCACTGGTGGCGCTGGACAGACAGGAGACTCCGGCAGCGCAGGAGAGGAGAAAAACTCTGGCTGCGCTAAACAGGCGAGGCGCACTGGAGGCCTGGTGCGTGGTGCTGGAACTGGTGGTACTGGCGCGAGGACACGCACAGGAAGCCTGGTGCGGGGAGCTGCTACCGGAGGACTGGTGTGTAGAGGTGGCTCTGGATAGACCGGACCGTGCAGGCGCACTGGAGCTCTAGAGCACCGAGCCTGCCCAAGCGTCCCTGGCTCGATGCCCACTCTAGCCCGGCCAATAGGAAGAGCTGGTATGTGCCTCACCGGGCTATGCTCCCACACTGAAAACACCGTGCGCTCCATAGCCTAACACGGTGCCTGGCCGGTCTCTCTAGCCCAACGGTGAGCACAGGGAGTATGCGCAGGTCTCCTACCTGGCATAACTATTCTCCCTTCTAGCTCCCCCCCAATAATTTTTTTGGGCTGTTTTTCCGGTTTCCTTGCCAACCGTGTTCTCTCGTATCGTCGGCTCCTATCTCCCGCTGCCTCTGCTCTCCTTAGTGCCTCCACCTGTTCCCATGGGAGGCGATCTCTTCCGGCCAATATCCCCTCCCAAGTGTAACAACCTTTACCATCCAATACGTCTTCCCATGTCCATTCTCCAAATAATTAATCCACCCTTTGCTGCTCCAGCTGTCGCTGCCTGTTTAAACCAGCGCCTCTCCGTTTTTCCGGCGTGTCTTTTTCGTTGATTCGATTCGCCTGTAGCCCTCTTCGCATTGCTGTAGGGAATCCCTGGCGGGCTCCTGCACACGCCCTGGGTCTGCCGCCCACCTGTCGATTTCTTCCCACGTAGTATAATCCATATCATCGTGGTGGGTGATTCTGTAATGATCTTCGTCTGTTGTTAGTAGAAAGTCAGACCGAAATGCAGCGTGTAGGTTACTCATGACTTTTAATGAAGCTAATACGGTACATGAAATAACGGAAGAAGAAAACAACAAAGGAATGAAACTAATACAGCCTATCTGGTGACTAACACTAAGACAGGTACAATCACCCACGAAATACAACGCGCACTCAGGCTACCTAAATACGGTTCCCAATCCGAGACAACTAGAATCAGCTGACTCCAATTAGGAATCGCCTCAGGCAGCCAAGCCTAATTAGACACACCCCTAATAATACACACTCCCAATTAATACAAACCCTAATACGAAATACAACATATAAACCCATGTCACACCCTGGCCTACCCAAACATATAACAAAAACACAAGATACAATGACCAAGGCGTGACATACGCTTTATCTTGGCCAGGTCGCAGTTGTAAATGAGAACTTGTTCTCAACTAGCCTACCTAGTTAAATAAAGGTGAAATAAATAAAAAATACAAATATTATGATACACCATTATAAACATGTACAACAGCTATCTATACTACAATGCAGGTGTGAGCATACTACGTATTCTATATTATACTACAACATCAGTCTAACTGAATATGGATTTTGTTTTGGTTGAATGTTCCAGACACGTTCCATAATGTTCTTCAGCTGGTGAACCTCTTCTTGTTTTGGTTAATGGCAGCTGGTTTAGCAAGCTTTGGTGATGTTGGCAGGGATGTTGGGTTTGGGGGGCTGTGACCATCTGGTCCTTTCTGCACTCCACAGCCAGGTGGACAAGCCTCCTTCTTCACCACTGACTGCTTCGACCTGTAGAAAATGTGTTTGTACTGCAAGTCTCCTGGAAAGACATTAAGGCTGATCATGAGGATATGTTACCATTCAATAAACCATGTTCATCTGTAAACTAAAAGGGTACAGTTGACTGCAGCTGTGGTCTGTGCTGTTTAAGATGAGGGAGGATTTTCTTTTTTTCATGAGCATGGCCTTATTTCCATTAGAGCATATTCATATTCCATTCACCTAGTTCAATGTAACATTAATAGGTTTAGGCTACTACATGATACTCTAATTTTCCCTATATCCATCATGACATTGCTACAACCTATGAATGAAAGTTTACAACGTAGATGCACACAGTGATACTGTACATGGACAACTAGACTGGAATGTGTTTTGTTAGAGTCAATAATGGGGCATTGAGATGGGCTGTTCGCCAAGATGGGCTGTTAGCCAAGTTTGAGGAGGGCTTGACTTGTAGATAGTCTTGTCATGTATTATTGTGTATGAGCATCTACAGTTGTGCTGTTGAGTAGACAAGCACTGCCAACAATAGAGTCAATAGGTTAGAAGAGTATGCTGACAGCCCGTCTCCCCCATGCCAAAGAGCTGACGGCAAGGGTGGGAAAGTTTGAGGAGCACTTGTCTTGTAGACAGATTGGTGTATTGGTGATTGTGTTTTCTCAATAGGGTGTTGTGCTTTTAGAAATACCTTTGGATGTCCTGGCTTGTTTCAAAGTAAAATTACTTTGAGCTTGAGCTTATTCCAGGCTGATAGCTTTCATCCAATGGGTTTACAAGCTCCGTACTACTAAAGCTGGTGTCAAGGTAATCGTCATCAGTAGCAGGATTAGTCTGTACACAGTAGTCAGTGATTAGCCAACATGTTACTACCTTGCCCCCATCAAAGCACACTTAAACAGCATACTATATCCACCCACCACTTCATGTCAATACATCACGCATACTAACCTTCACACACAACACCCACTCAAGAGGAAGTTTCTTAACGTAACCAGTGCCTGTAATCTGGTTCAGGTTATTAATCAACCTACCAGGATGTTTACAAACACTACAGGAACAAGATCATCCACATGTAGTGATCACATTTTTTCTAATGCTGTAGAACTTGGTTCTAAAGCTGTATCCGTACCCATTGGGTGCAGTGATCACAATATAGTGACTATATCCAGTAAAGCCAAAGTTCCAACAGCTGGGCCTAAAATAATGTATAAGAGATCATACCAAAGATTTTGCTTTGACTCATGTGGAGGAAGTTAAAAATATGTGTTGGTCTGGTGTGATTAATGAGGAGCATCCAGATGCTGCACTTGATGAATTTAGGAAATTGCTTCTTCCAATTAATGATAAACATGCACCTGTTAAGAAACTGACTGTTAGACCTGTTCAGGCTCCATGGATTGATGAGGAATTGAAAAATTGAATGGTTCAAAGAGATGGGGCAGAAAGAGTGGCTAATAAGTCTGGCTGAACATCTGACTGGCTTACCACAAATTGAGAAATTACAGTGGGGCAAAAAGGTATTTAGTCAGCCACCAGTTGTGAAAGTTCTCCCACTTAAACAGATGAGAGAGGCTTGTAATTTTCATCATAGGTACAGAAAAAAATCCAGAAAATCACATAGTATAATTTTTTATGAATTTATTTGCAAGATGAGGACCAAAGCGCAGTGTGGTAAGTGTTCATATTTTTTATAAAATAACTGAACACTGAACAAAACAACAAAGGAACAGTCCCGTAAGGTGAATGAAAAAAACACTAAACAGGAAATAATCACCCACACCACACAGGTGGGAAAAGGCTACCTAAGTATGATTCTCAATCAGAAACAACGAACGACACCAGTCTCTGATTGAGAACCATACCAGGCCAAACACAAAACCACAAAATAGAAAAAGGAACATAGACTACCCACCCCAACTCACGCCCTGACCAAACTAAAACAAACACATAATAAAGGAACTAAGGTCAGAACGTGACAAAGTTAGTGTGGGAGAGGTGGAACAAGTAATGTTATCGATAACTAATGACAAACCTCCTGGCATTGACAACTTAGATGGAAAGCTACTGAGGATGGTAATTGACTCTATAGCCTCTCCAAGCTGTTATATTTTTTATCTGAGCCAAAGTAATTCCGCTACCCAAGAGTGGTAAAGCGGCCTTTACTGGTTCTAACAGCAGACCTATATGCTTGCTGCCAGCTGTTAGCAAACTGTTGTAAAAAAATGTGATTAACCAAATACAATGCTATTTCTCTGTAAACAAATTAACAACAGACTTTCAGCATGCTTATGGAGAAGATTGTGGGAGCTGTACTGTTAGATTTCAGTGCAGTCGTTGATATTATTGACCATAACCTGTTGTTGAAAAAACGTATGTGCTATGGCTTTTCAACATCTGTCATAATGTGGATTCAGAGCTAGCTATCTAATAGAACTCAAAGGGCTGTCTTTAATGGAAGCTTCTCTAATGTCAAAATGTCAAGGTTGGTGTACCGCAGGGTAGCTCTCTAGGCACTCTACTCTTTTCTATGTTTACTAATGACCTGCCCCTGGCATTAAACAAAGCATGTGTGTCCATGTATGCTGACGATTCAACCATATATGCATCAGCAACCACAGCTAATGAAGTCACTGAAACCCTCAACAAAGAGATGCAGTCTGTTTTGGAATGGGTGGCCAATAATAAACTGGTCCTGAACATCTCTAAAACAAAGAGCATTATATTTGGTACAAATCATTCCATAAGTGCTAGACCTCAGCTGAATCTGGCTGATGAATAGTGTGGCTGTTGAACAAGTTAAGGAGACTAAATTACTTGGCCTTACCTTAGATTGTAAACTGTCATGGTAAAATAATATAGATTGATTGTAACGATGGGGAGAGGTCTAGCCGCTCTTCCAAAAAGCAAGCAATGCAGCCTCTAGTTTAGTCTAATCTTGATTATTGTCCAGTCGTGTGGTCCAGTGCTGCAAGGAAATACCTAGTGGCATGTTTTGAGTGGCTCGTTTTGCTCTTAATTGTAATTGAGAGGGGTGATATAAATACTATGCATGCCAGTCTCTCTTTGCTAAGAGTTGAGGAGAGACAGACTGCATCAATTCTCATTTTTATAATAAACTTTAATATGTTGAAAATCCGAAATTGTTTGGATAAACTTACACACAGCTCTGACACACACACTTCTCCCACCTGGGGTCTTTTCACAGTCCCCAAATCCAGAACAAATTCAAGGAAGCATACATTATTATATAGAGCCCTTATTGCATTCAACTTCATTCCATATCATATTGCTCAAATAAACAGCAAACCTGGTTTAAAAAAAAAGATGAAGCAACACCTCACTGCACAACACCTCTCCCCTATTTGAACTACTGTAGATAGTTTGTGTGTATGCAGTGATATATAGGCTACGTGTGCCTTTAAAAAACATTTATGTAGTTCTGTCCTTGAGCTGTTCTTGTCTAGTGATGTTCTGTATTATGTCATTCTGTATTATGTTTCATGTATTGTGTGGACCCAAAAAAGAGTAGCTGCTGCTTTTTCAACAGGTAATGGAGATCCTAATAAAATACCAAATACCAAAATACCATCCCCTCCTTATTAATACGTCCTTTTATCCAGTTTAGACTTCAAGCATTGCATGAACAATCAACTAAGCCTCCACAGTAGAAGTTGTAGCCTACTTGTAAATACACCAACTATGACAATAAAACACGGACCATGTTTATGCCTTGCTCCATTATATTTATTTGCTCATCATGGAGTCATGGAAAGATTTAGTAAATTTTTTAAATATTTTAGAAGGTGACACACTATTTCCTGGTGCTGTGCTTGATGTTGATGGCTCTGCAGATGTTGATGGGATTGGACTCTAAATAGAACACAGTCACGTTAGCCTCTGCGGTAATTAGTTATCTAGCTAGCTAACGGTTAGCTAACGTAACCTAACAAAGCAAATGTTAGCTTGCAAAGTTACATATCGCCAGATAGCAGCTGCCTAATTACATTAATACGCTTGGGATGTCTAGCCAGCATATTTTTAAAAAGCTAGCTAGCAAGATTTTGGTTTAGTTAAAAAAATGTAGTTTGCTAGCTAGCTAGTTAACATTTGCTACATTACGTGAGCTTGACTTCTTTTCTACTGTGCTGATGTTGGCTGATTGGATAGCTCCATCTTTGAAGTAAGGGGAAAATTGATAGCATAACATCACTTTTCAATGTTCAATGACAAGTCTGGTCCAGAGAATCCAGAGAATCCCAAACATGCTTAATGGGTGACAAGTCTGGTGTGTACTCAGGCCATAGCAGAACTGGGATATTTTTAGCTTCCAGGAATTGTGTACAGATCCTTGCGACATGGGGCCGTGCATTATAATGCTGAAACATGAGGCGATGGCGGCAGATGAAATGGCATGACAATTGGCCTCAGGATCTTGCAATGGTATCACTGTGTATTTAATAAAATGCAATTGATAAAATGCAATTGTGTTTGTTGTCTGTAGCTTATGCCTGCCCATACCATAACCCCACCGCCACCATGGAGCACTCTGTTCACAACGTTGACATCAGCAAACCACTCACCCACGCGTCGCCATACACGTGGTCTGCGGTTGTGAGGCCGGTTGGAGGCGGCTTATGGTAGAGAAATTAACATTGAATTCTTTGGCAACAGCTCTGGTGGACATTCCTGCAGTCAGCATGCCAATTGCACGTTTCCTCAAAACATTGGTTTGTTTGACAAACTGCACATTCTAGTGCGGCCTTTTATTGTCCCTAGCACAAGGTGCACCTGTGTAATGATCATGCTGTTTAATCAGCTTCTTCATATGCCAAACCTGTCAGGTGTATGGATTATCTTGGCAAAGGAGAAATGCTCACTGACAGGGATGTAAACAAATTTGTGCACAAAATTTAAGAGAATAATCATTTTGTGCATGTGGAACATTTCTGGAATCTTTTATTTCAGCTCATGAAACATGGGACCAACACTTTACATGTTGAAATTTAGGTCTTTGTTCATTGTAGTTTGAATGTAGTGATAACGTTTTCAGAGTAAATTTAGTTGAGTAAACTACAATGGCTTGCGAAAGTATTCAACCCCTTGGCATTTTTCCTATTTTGTTGCCTTACAACCTGGAATAAAAATGGATTGTTGGGGGGTTTGTATCATTTGATTAACACAACATGCCTACCACTTTGAAGACGCAAAATTTTTTTCTCGTGAAACAAACAAGAAATAATACAAAAAAACTGAAATCTTGAGCATGTATAACTATTCACCCCCCAAAGTCAATACTTTGTAGAGACACCTTTCTCAGCAATTACAGCTGCAAGTCTCTTGAGGTATGTCTCTATAAGCTTGGCACATCTAGCCACTGTGATATTTGCCCATTCTTCAAGGTAAAACTGCTCCAGCTCCTGCAAGCTGGATAGGTTCCGCTGGTGTACAGCAATATTTAAGTCATACGACAGATTCTCAATTGGATTGAGATCTGGACTTTGACTAGGCCTTTCCAAGACATCTAAATGTTTCCCCTTAAACCACTTGAGTGTTGCTTTAGCAGTATGCTTAGGGGTGAACCTCCGTCCCAGTCTCAAATCACTGGAATACTGAAACAGGTTTCCCTCAAGGACATCCCTATATTTAGCGCCATCCATCATTCCTTCAATTCTGACCATCATTCCTTCAATTCCCTGCCGATGAAAAACATAATAATAATAAATAATATATGCCATTTAGCAGACGCTTTTATCCAAAGCGACTTACAGTCATCCCCACAGCATGATGCTGCAACGATCATGCGTCACTGCGGAGATGGTGTTCTCGGGGTGATGAGAGGTGTTGGGTTTGCGCCAGACATAGCATTTTACTTGATGGCCAAAAAGCTACATTTTAGTCTCATCTGACCAGAGTACCTTCTTCCATTTGTTTGGGGAGTCTCCCACATGCCTTTTGGTGAACACCAAAAGTGTTTGCTTATTTTTTTTCTTTAAGCAATGGCTTTTTTTCTGGCCACACTTCTGGAAACCCAAGCTCTGTGGAGTGTACGGCTTAAAGTGTTCCTATGGACAGATACTCCAATCTCTGCTGTGGAGCTTTGCAGCTATTATCTTTGGTCTCTGTGTCGCCTCTTTAATTAATGCCCTCCTTGCCTGGTCTGTGAGTTTTGGTGGGCGGTCCTCTCTTGCCAGGTTTGTTGTGGTGCCATATTCTTTAAATTTTTTAATGTTGCTCTGTGGGATGTTCAAAGTTTCTGATATTTTTTATAACCCAACACGGATCTGTACTTCTCAACAACTTTGTCCTTGACCTGTTTGGAGAGCTCCTTTGTCATCATTGTGCCACTTGCTTGGTTGTGCCACTTGCTTACTGGTGTTACAGGCTCTGGGGCCTTTCAGAACAGGTGTATATATATTGAGTCCATGTGACAGATCATGTGACACTTAGATTGCACACAGGTGGACTTTATTTAACTAATTATGTGACTTCTGAAGGTAATTGGTTGCACCAGATCTTATTTAGGGGCTTCATAGCAAAGAGGGTGAATACATATGCATGCTCCACTTTCCAGGATTACATTTTTTTGCATTTTTTAAAATAAGTTATTTTAAAAATTTCACTTCACTAATTTGGACTCTTTTGTGTATGTCCATTACATGAAATCCAAATAAAAATCTATTTAAATTACAGGTTGTAATACAACCAAATAGGAAAAACGCCAAGGGTGATGAATACTTTTGCAAGGCATTGTATATTTTACTTAAGGGTAGCTTTAGTGAATCTTAATGTCTTCCAATATCAAGTAATTGGTAAGTTGGATAACAATATTTTCAGAGTAGCTTCCCCAACAGTGTGAAAGCTTAGAGCATAGGGAAACATTTCCTCTGTATACACTTAGTGTACAGAACATTAGGAATAGCTTCCTACTATTGCGTTCCACCCCCTTTTGGCCTCAGAACAGCCTCAATTCGGCAGGGCATGGACTCTACAAGGTGTTGAAAGGGTTGCACAGGAATGTTGGCCCATGTTGACTCCAATGCTTCCCACAGCTGTGTCAAGTTGGCTGGATGTCCTTTGGGTGGTGGACCATTCATGATACACACAGGAAACTCATGAGTTTTTTAATAACAGCAGCATTGCAGTTCTTGACACACTAAAAACTAACATATCCTATTCAAAGCATCTTAAATATTTATTCTTGTTCATTCACCCTCTGAATGGCACACATACACTATCCACGTCTCAATTGTCTCAAGGTATAACGATTCTCGTCGTAGGTGGAAGGAGGAGAGGAACAAAAAAGAACACTTCAAAATACAAAACAACAAAGTGAAAACAGTTCTGTCTGGTGCAGACACACAAAGACTGAAAATAACCACCCACAAAACACAAAGGAAAACAGACTACCTAAATATGGTTCTCAATCAGGGACAACGATTGACAGCTGCCTCTGATTGAGAACCATATCAGCCAAACACAGAAATAGTAGAAAAACAAACATAGACAACCCACCCAACTCACGCCCTGACCATATTAAAACACCAGACAAAACAAAGGAACTAAGGTCAGAACGTGACAGTACCCCTCCCCAAAGGTGCGGACTCCGGACGCAAAACCTAAACCTAAACCTATAGGGGAGGGTCTGGGTGGGTGTCTGTCCGCGGTGGCGGCTCTGGCGCGGGACATGGACCCCACTTCACCATAGTTTTTGTCCGCCTCCTCAACCGCTCCTGTGGCCTCTTACGAGCGGGACCCTAGCCATGGGTCCTGAATTGACGGGAGATTCCGGTAGCACCAGACAGGTGGGAGAGACTCCGGCAACGCCGGACAGGTGGGAGACTCAGGCAGCTCCGGAGTGAAGGGCGATTCTGGCTGACCGACAGCTCTGGCAGCTCCTGGCTGACTGGCGGCTCTGGCAGCTCAGGACAGATGGGAGACTCTGGCAGCTCAGGACAGACGGGAGACTCTGGCAGCTCAGGACAGACGGGAGACTCTGGCAGCTGAGGACAAACGGGAGACTCTGGCAGCTCAGGACAGACGGGAGACTCTGGCAGCTCATGACAAACGGGAGACTCTGGCAGCTCAGGACAAACGGGAGACTCTGGCAGTGCTGGACAGGCGGGAGCACCTGTAGACAGAAGACAGAATGACAGCCTGGTGCGGTGGGCTGCCACCGGAGGGCTGGTAAGTGGAGGTGGCACCGGATAGACCGTACCGTGAAGGCACACAGGAGGTCTCGAGCACCGAGCCTGCCCAACCCTACCTAGTTGATTGCTCCCCGTAGCCAGGCCAGTGCGGCGAGGTGGAATAGCCCGCACTGGGCTGTGCTGGCGAACTGGGGGCACCATGCGTAGGGCTGGTGCCATGTACACCGGCCCGAGGAGACGCACTGGAGACCAGATGCGCTGAGCCGGCTTCATGGCACCTGGCTCGATGCCCACTCTAGCCCGGCCGATACGAGGAGCTGGGATGTACCGCACCGGGCTATGCACGCACACCGGGGACACCGTGGGCCTCACAGCATAACACTGTGCCTGCCCAGTCCCCCTCTCTCTCTGGTAAGCACGGGAAGTTGGCACAGGTCTCCTACCTGCCTTCGCCACACTCCCCGTGTGCCTCCCCCAATACATTTTTGGGGCTGCCTCTTTTGGGCTTCCTTGATCGTCATGCCAACTCCATTCGCCGGTATCCCTTCTCATACTGCTCCAGAGAATCCCAGGCGGGCTCCGGCACTCTCCCTGGGTCGACCGACCACCTGTCTATCTCCTCCCGAGTTGTGACATAGTCCAGATCTCGCTCCCATGTCCAGGAGTCCTGTGATCGCTGCTCCTGCTGCTGCTGCCTGTTACAACGCTGCTTGGTCCTTTTTTTGGTGGGTGGTTCTATAACGATTCTCGTCGTAGGTGGAAGGAGGAGAGGACCAAAGCGCAGCGTGGTAAGTGTTCATCTTATTTAATGAAAAAATAACACTTCAGAATACAACACAACGAAGTGAAAACCGAAACAGTTCTGTCTGGTGCAGACCCACAAAGACTGAAAATAACCACCCACAAAACACAAAGGAAAACAGGCTAACTAAAGATGGTTCTCAATCAGGGACAACGATTGACAGCTGCCTCTGATTGAGAACCATATCAGGACAAACACAGAAATAGAAAATCATAGAAAAACTAACATAGACAACTCACCCATTTCATGCACTGACCATACTAAAACAAAAGACAAAACAAAGGAACTAAGGTCAGAACGTGACACAAGGATTCAAAATCCTTCTTTAACCTGTCTTTAACAAGTGACATCAATAAGGGATCGTAGCTTTCCCCTTGATTCACCTGGTCAGTCTATGTCATGGAAAGAGCAAGTGTTCCTAATGTTTTGTACACTCAGTGTATGTTTTGAGTCAGGGTGTGAAAGAGCATGGTGTGGGATCAGAAAATTTGAGAACATTAAATATCAGCACCACAGCCTCATACTGTCCTTGTCCGTGTGTCCCTACGTTAGTCTGGTTTGGTATAAATCTTGGTCAGAGACAAATAAATCTGTATTCACTGCAGGACCTACTTTAAAAATACAGAAATCAAATCAAATGTTATTTGTCACATGCTCCGAATACAACAGGTGTAGAACTTACAGTGAAATGTCTACTAACCAACAATGCAGTTTTAAGTAAAAAATAGATAAGTAAAGAATAACAGAAACAAATCATTAAAGAGCAGCAGTAAAAAAAACAATAGCGGGGCTATATACAGGTGGTACTGGTACAGAGTCAATATGCGGAGGCACCGGTTAGTCAATTGAGGTAATTGCGGTAATATGTAGAGTTAAAGTGATTATGCATAGATAATAAACAGAGAGGCTTAAAGGGTGGGGTGGGGGGCAATGCAAATAGTCTGGGTATCCAAGTTGGCTGAAGTCTTTGACCATTTTTAGGGCATTCCTCTGACACTGCATGATATAGAGGTCCTGGATGGCATGATGTACTGGGCCGTACGCACTACCCTCTGTAGTGCCTTGCGGTTGGAGGCCAAGCAGTTGCCATACCAGGCAGTCATGCAACTAGTCAGGATGCTCTCGATGGTGCAGCTACAGAACTTGTTGAAGACCTGAGGACCCATGCCAAAACCTTTCCCTCTCCTTACCTACCATTACCACCTTGGGGCGGCCCGTCAGGAAGTCCAGGATCATGTTGCAGAGGGAGGTGTTTAGTCCCAGGGTCCTTAGCTTAGTGATGAGCTTTGAGGGCACTACGGTGTTGAACGCTGAGCTGTAGCCAATGAATAGCATTCTAACATAGGTGTTCCTTTTGTCCAGGTGGGAGAGGGCAGTGTAGAGTGCAATAGAGATTGCAATAGAGATTGCATCATCTGTGGATCTGCTGGGGAGGTATGCAAATTGGAGTGGGTCTAGGGTTTCTGGGAAAATAGTGTTGATATGAGCCATGACCAGCCTTTCAAAGCACTTCATGGCTACAGATGTGAGTGCTACGCGTCGGTAGTCATTTAGTCAGGTCACCTTAGTGTTCTTGGGCCCAGTGACTATGGTGGTTTGCTTGAAACATGTTGGTATTACAGACTCAGTCAGGGACAGGTTGAAAATGTCAGTGAAAACACTTGTCAGTTGGTCATCGCATGCTCGGAGTACACGTCCCGGTAATCCGTCGGGCCCTGTGGCCTTGTGAATTTTGACCTGTTTAAAGGTCTCACTCACATCGGCTAAGGAGAGCGTGATCACACAGTCATCCGGAACAGCTGATGCTCTCATGCACGTTTCAGTGTTACTTGCCTTGAAGCGAGCATGGAATGGTAAATCATCCCCATTTGATGTATTTTGCATCATGTGATGCTGCATTTTACAGTATATGGTATCTATGTGTGAGTGACGTTGACCAACAAATATTGGGTTTGTGGCATTTTATTTCCTTCCACAGGCTTGGCCCATAGAGACAACTAAACCAGATGAATCGATTCTCCACTGAAAGGTTTTGAATTGTTTTGAATTTGAATTGCCACTCTGGTGATGATTTCTGTAATTTGAAAATTACATATCTTGAAAACTTGATCACATTGTCAGCAATGGACTCATGAAACAAATGCCAAAATATAATTTTCGGATGGAATTTTTCTTTAATTCTACAGCAAAGTCTGTTGTTTTAATGAAGGTTATTCAGTGAATTGAGAGACTTGTAAAATAAACCTTGCTGCCTTTGCCTGTGAAACCTACTGTATAATGATGTCAAACAGACATAATTTCTATTACTTTATATAAACAGTCAATCACATATCACACTAGGGATGTTATGACTAGTGCACATAACCATTAAAGAGGATTCGGATCACTCTTGTTCTCTAATTGTTTATTCACGTTCAAGCCTTTTAACAATCTAACCGGATGTTGCTATTATTACCAAAGATCACCTCGAGCGGTCAATTTGACCTTGACATTTAATTGTGTTTTCTTTGAATCACAGAATCTTAGATAATGTTTTCCTTCTCTGCCAGCAATACAATGTGGGACCCTTTTCTCTGACACAACCACACACGCATATGCACACTATTGGTCCGATGGTGGTGGGTGTGGGGTCAGACCCACTGGGTGAGCCCTGTTCCCGAGGTTTGTGTAGGGGGGATATCAAAGAGATTCTGTAAGCTGCCAAGGGTGAACACTGTACACCATCAAGGCTATGTGTGGTTTATACCAAGCACTTACTGATAGGAGAATTAACTGTTCTCAAAACATTATCCTATGTTACATTATCTGGAACATAATGTTTTATCTATACTGTATGTTGTGACAGTGTTATGTGAGTGTTTTCCTCAGTGAGCCTGAGGCCAGAGGGAGGCCCAAGGCCATAATGTTGTGTTCCTGTAGTGGAAGACATAGCAAAGCCCTGTGAGGTGAGACAGTCTGTTCAGTCTCCATGGCAGGTGTGCTGTTCTCACAGACCACCTGCTCCTTTTCACAGACCTCTGAGAGACAATTGTGAACCTGGACTACATACCCAAGCCACTCTGGAATAATAAAGTTTTGCTGCAATATTTATAGTTGATCTGTAGCTTCTATTTTGTATTATAATTATTATAGTTGTTTTTTTGTTTTTGTTTGGCTGCCTGTCTTTTTTTATACCATAAATAAAATATCTAGATCAATAGTGAAACCGTGACAGTTTAACATCTGGGAAAAAAACATCGCTGTCATTTGTTTGTTGATGTTTTTCTCTTTAAAAATGTAATTAGTATAACCACATTCCTTTTTTGACTTGTTTTTTAAAATCTTGTTTCATCTTTTCATTACAAGTAGCTGCCAGTGAATAAACTCGGACGTTCACATACTGGGTGAAGTTCTGATTAAATGATTCCTCCATGCATTATGCTGGAATGGTTTGCGTGATTGGTTTATGTTGCTCTGTTGGGAGTGGAGGCCTTTCAGATGCCGAGGTTCTGTGAGATGCAGGTTACTCCGCCTACAGTACATGTCTGTCATAAGGATGGCGTTTAACACTCGCTCAGGCAGCCATAACGGACACTGAATAGCAAAGAAGCTCAGCGCATAATCTTTCCCTTTCTATTAATATATGTATTCTTCTTTACTTATTCATTGATTATGCTTCTATAGCTAGGTGCCTGGTGTAGTTTCATGGGCCATCCAGGACTACAAAGACCAACATATGTCATCCCTCGAGGAGAACACTCTCATGGCGTCGCCTGTCTCTTGCAGCCAAGTCTGTCAACGCTTCATACACACCACTCTATTATGACAGGAAGCACTGCTGCAGGCCACGTCAAAAAAAAATAAGGGGAACACTTAAACAACACAATGTAACTCCAAGTCAATCACACTTCTGTGAAATCAAACTGTCCACTTAGGAAGCAACAATGATTGACAATACATTTCACATGCTGTTGTGCAAATGGAATAGACAACAGGTGGAAATTATAGGCAATTAGCAAGACACCCCCAATAAAGGAGTGGTTCTGCAGGTGGTGACCACAGACCACTTTACAGTTCCTATGCTTCCTGGCTGATGTTTTGGTCACTTTTGAATGCTGGCGGTGCTTTCACTCTAGTGGTAGCATGAGACGAAGTATACAACTCACACAAGTGGCTCAGGTAGTGCAGCTCATCCAGGATGGAACATCCATGCGAGCTGTGGCAAGAAGGTTTGCTGTGTCTGTCAGCGTAGTGTCCAGAGCATGGAGGCGCTACCAGGAGACAGGCCAGTACATCAGGAGACGTGGAGGAGGCCGTAGGAGGGCAACAACCCAGCAGCAGGACCGCTACCTCAGCCTTTGTGCAAGGAGGAGCAGGAGGACCACTGCCAGAGCCCTGCAAAATGACCTCCAGCAGGCCACAAATGGAAGGTTTGCTGTGTCTGTCAGCGTAGTGTCCAGAGCATGGAGGCGCTACCAGGAGACAGGCCAGTACATCAGGAGACGTGGAGGAGGCCGTAGGAGGGCAACAACCCAGCAGCAGGACCGCTACCTCAGCCTTTGTGCAAGGTTTGCTGTGTCTGTCAGCGTAGTGTCCAGAGCATGGAGGCGCTACCAGGAGACAGGCCAGTACATCAGGAGACGTGGAGGAGGCCGTAGGAGGGCAACAACCCAGCAGCAGGACCGCTACCTCAGCCTTTGTGCAAGGAGGAGCAGGAGGACCACTGCCAGAGCCCTGCAAAATGACCTCCAGCAGGCCACAAATGTGCATGTGTCTGCTCAAACGGTCAGAAACAGACTCCACGAGGGCGGTATGAGGGCCCGACGTCCACAAGTGGGGGTTGTGCTTACAGCCCAACACCGTGCAGGACGTTTGGCATTTGCCAGAGAATACCAAGATTGGCAAATTCGCCGCTGGCGCCCTGTGCTCTTCACAGATGAAAGCAGGTTAACACTGAGCACATGTGACAGACGTGACAGTCTGGAGACGCCGTGGAGAACGTTCTGCTGCCTGCAACATCCTCCAGTTTTACCGGTTTGGGGGTGGGTCAGTCATGGTGTGGGGTGGCATTTCTTTGGGGGGCCGCACAGCCCTCCATGTGCTCGCCAGAGGTAGCCTGACTGCCATTAGGTACCGAGATGAGATCCTCAGACCCCTCGTGAGACCATATGCTGGTGCGGTTGGCCCTGGGTTCCTCCTAATGCAAGACAATGCTAGACCTCATGTGGCAGGAGTGTGTCAGCAGTTCCTGCAAGAGGAAGGCATTGATGCTATGGACTGGCCCGCCTGTTCCCCAGACCTGAATCCAATTGAGCACATCTGGGACATCATGTCTCGCTCCATCCACCAACGCCACGTTGCACCACAGACTGTCCAGGAGTTGGCGGATGCTTTAGTCCAGGTCTGGGAGGAGATCCCTCAGGAGACCATCTGCCACCTCATCAAGAGCATGCCCAGGTGACAACATGTAACGTGTTGGTCCCAAGTTTCATGAGTTAAAATAAAAGATCCCAGAAATGTTCCATATGCACAAAAAAAAATTATAAAATTGTGTGCACACATTTGTTTAGATCCCATTTTGTGAGGATTACTCATTTGCCAAGATAATAATAATAATAATAATAATAATAATATATATATGCCATTTAGCAGACGCTTTTATCCAAAGCGACTTACAGTCATGTGTGCATACATTCTACGTATGGGTGGTCCCGGGAATCGAACCCACTACCCTGGCGTTACAAGCGCCATGCTCTACCAACTGAGCTACAGAAGGACCCGGGAAGATAATCCATCTATCTGACAGGTGTGACATCAAGAAGCTGATTAAACAGCATGATCATACACAGGTGCAACTGATGCTGGGAACAATAAAAGTTGACTCTAAAATAACATGTAGTTTTGATGTGAGCGGTTTGCTGATGTCCACGTTGTGAACAGAGTGTCCGGTGGTGGCAGTGGGGTTATGGTATGGGCAGGCATAAGCTACAGACAACAAACACAATTGCATTTTATTGATGGCAATTTGAATACACATAGATGCTGTGATGAGATCCTGAGGCCCACTGTTGTAACATTCATCCACTGCCATCACCTTGCTTCAAGATGATAATGCACGGCCTCATGTTTCAAGGATCTGTACACAGTTCCTGGAAGCTGAAAATGTCCCAGCTCTTCCATGGCCTGCATAACTAGTCACCCATTGAGCATGTTCAGGATGCTCTGGATCGACGTGTATGAAAGCATGTTCCAGTTCCCGCCAACATCCAGAAACTTTGCTCAGCTATTGTGGAGTAGTGGGACATCAGGCCACAATCGACATCCTTATCAGCTCTTTGTTAAGAGATGTGTCATGCTGCATGAGGCAAATGGTGGTCACAACAGATACAGACCGGTTTTCTGATCCATGCCCCTACCTTTTTTTAAAGGTATCTGTGACCAACAGATGCATATCTGTATTCCCAGCCATGTGAAATCCATAGATTGGGCTTAATTTATTTATTTAAATTCACTGATTTTCTGATATGAACTTCTTAAGCCTAGGCGTCCCGCTAGCGGGACAACTTCCAGTGACACTGGAGGGCGCACAATTCAAATATATAATCAGAAAAATTATGAATATTAAACATTTAGGTACAAACAAGTGTCTTATATCGGTTGAAAGCTTGTTGTATCGGTTGAAAGCTTCTTGTTAAGCTAACAGCACGGTCCGATTTACAGTAGCTATTACAGCGAAATCATGCCTTGCGATTGTTTGAGGACGGTGCCCCACATCAAAATATTTTTCCACCGGCACAGGTTTAATCCTTGGTTAACATAGAGATTCGGGGAACATCAGAAGGTGGGGGGAAATGAACTATATTCTGGTAATGCGACTAATTGTACTTAATGAATATGATGTCAGTTCGGTTGTCATCTGAGACATTCTCATCAATGATAAGATGACATAAACTCTACAGTGGAAAGTCTACACATCAGAGTTATCGGATTCACATGGACATTTTCAAGTTAAATGTTTGAATATGAAATTATTTGTGATGGGATGAAATGTGATTTTAGCTTCTAAAATGACAGATTTTTCATAAGATAGGGCTGCTCAATCAGTGGCCCGCCTCTGGGAAGGAACATGGGCTATAAAACTTATATATATCTATAAATTCAGCAAAATAAAGAAATGTCCCTTTTTCAGGACCCTGTCTTTCAAAGATAATTAGTAAAAATCCAAATAACTTCACAGATCTTCATTGTAAAGGGTGTAAACACTGTTTCACATGCTTGCTCAATGAACCATAAACAATTAATGAACATGAACCTGTGGAACGGTCGTTAAGACACTAACAGCTTACAGATGGTAGGCAAATAATGTCACAGATATGACAACTTAGGACACTAAAGAGTCCTTTCTACGGACTCTGAAAAACGCAAAAAGAAGATGCCCAGGGTCCTTGCACATCTGTGTGAACGTGCCTTAGGCATGCTTCAAGGAGGCATGAGGACTGCAAAAGTTGTGCTATAAATTCACAGACAACACAAAGATTCCTTGATGTCCTTCCAGATTCACTCTGTCTACCCAAGGACGCCAGAGGACAAAAATCAGTTAACCTCTTGCTCCTACCTGGCACGCAGGCGTCCCATCTAGACATCTGGAAATGCAAATGCGCTACGCTAATAGTATTAGCTAAAACTCAAACGTTCATTAAAATACACATGCAGGGTATTGAATTAAAGCTACACTCGTTGTGAATCCAGGCAACAAGTCAGATTTTTAAAATGCTTTTCGGCGAAAGCATGAGAAGCTATTATCTGATAGCACGTGACACCCCAAAAGACCCGCAGGGGGCGTAAACAAAATAATTAGCATAGTCGTCGCTACACAAACCGCACAAATAAAATATAAAACATTCATTACCTTTGACCATCTTCTTTGTTGGCACTCCTAGATGTCCCATAATCACTATTGGGTCTTTTTTCGATTAAATCGGTCCATATATAGCCTAGATATCGATCTATGAAGACTGTGTGATAAACGGAAAAAAATAGCGTCTTATAACGTAACGTCATTTTTAAAAATTAAAAAAGTCGACGATAAACTTTCACAAAACACTTCGAAATACTTTTGTAATGCAACTTTAGGTAATAGTAAACGTTAATAAGCGACCAAATTGATCACGAGGCGATGTATATTCTATAGGGGTACGTCTGGAAATAATGTCCGGGTAAATCTCAACCAAAATATCCGGTCCGAGACCTGAAGAAATTGGCTGTCTCTTCTTCGTTTGACCAAGAAACAAAGCCTAGGCAAATGACAAGACTGTTGACATCGTGTGGAAGCTGTAGGAATTGCAATCTCGGCTCCAGGTAATTTGCTTTCCCATATACAATACATGCAAGTGGCGCATTGCTATATTTTCCCATTTTCAGTGATCAGATTTTCCTGCGCTTTTCGATGAAACGCACGTTCTGTTATAGTCACAGCCGTGATTTAACCAGTTTTATAAACGTCTGACTGTTTTCTATCCACACATACTAATCATATGGATATACTATATTCCTGGCATGAGCAGCAGGGCGCTGAAATGTTGCGCGATTTTTAACAGAATGTTCGAAAAAGTAGGGGGTAGGAGTAACAGGTTAACCACCTAACTGAGGAACTCAATTTAACCTTGCGCAATACCCTAGATGCAGTTGCACCCCTAAAAACTAAAACAAATTATCATAAGAAACTAGCTCCCTGGTACACAGAAAATACCCGAGCTCTGAAGCAAGCTTCCAGAAAATTGGAATGGAAATGGCGTCACACCAAACTGGAAGTCTTCAGACTAGCTTGGAAAGACAGTATCGTACAGTACCGAAGAGCCCTTACTGCTGCTCGATCATCCTATTTTTCCAACTTAATTGAGGAAAATGAGAACAATCCGAAATTCCTTTTTGATACTGTCGCAAAGCTAACTAAAAAGCAGCATTCCCCAAGAGAGGATGACTTTCACTTTAGCAGTGATAAATTCATGAACTTCTTTGAGGAAAAGATTATGACTATTAGAAAACAAATTACGGACTCCTCTTTAAATCTGTGTGCTCCTTCAAAGCTCAGTTGTCTTGAGTCTGCACAACTCTGCCAGGACCTAGGATCAAGAGAGACGCTCAAGTGTTTTAGTACTATATCTCTTGACACAATGATGAAAATAATCATGGCCTCTAAACCTTCAAGCTGCATACTGGACCCTATTCCAACTAAACTACTGAAAGAGCTGCTTCCTGTGCTTGGCCCTCCTATGTTGAACATAATAAACAGCTCTCTATCCACCGGATGTCTACCAAACTCCCTAAAAGTGGCAGTAATAAAGCCTCTCTTGAAAAAGCCAAACCTTGACCCAGAAAATATAAATATATATATCGAATCTTCCATTCCTCTCAAAAACTTTTAGAGAAGGCTGTTGCGCAGCAACTCACTGCCTTCCTGAAGACAAACAATGTATATGAAATGCTTCAGTCTGGTTTTAGACCCCATCATAGCACTGAGACGGCACTTGTGAAGGTGGTAAATGTCATTTTAATAGCATCGGACCGAGGCTCTGCATCTGTCCTCGTGCTCCTAGACCTTAGTGCTGCTTTTGATACCATCGATCACCACATTCTTTTGGAGAGATTGGAAACCCAAATTGGTCTACACGGACAAGTTCTGGCCTGGTTTAGATCTTATCTGTCGGAAAGATATCAGTTTGTCTCTGTGAATGGTTTGTCCTCTGACAAATCAACTGTAAATTTTAGGGTTCCTCAAGGTTCCGTTTTAGGACCACTATTGTTTTCACTATATATTTTACCTCTTGGGGATGTTATTCGAAAACATAATGTTAACTTTCACTGCTATGCAAATGACACACAGCTGTACATTTCAATGAAACATGGTGAAGCCCCAAAATTGCCCTTGCTAGAAGCATGTGTTTCAGACATAAGGAAGTGGATGGCTGCAAACTTTCTACTTTTAAACTCGGACAAAACAGAGATGCTTGTTCTAGGTCCCAAGAAACAAAGAGATCTTCTGTTGAATCTGAACATTAATCTTAATGGTTGTACAATCGTCTCAAATAAAACTGTGAAGGACCTCGGCGTTACTCTGGACCCTGATCTCTCTTTTGAAGAACATATCAAGACCATTTCAAGGAAAGCTTTTTTCCATCTACGTAATATTGCAAAAATCAGAATCTTTCTGTCCAACAATGATGCATAAAAATTCATCCATGCTTTTGTCACTTCTCGGTTAGACTACTGCAATGCTCTACTTTCCGGCTACCCGGATAAAGCACTAAATAAACTTCAGTTAGTGCTAAATACGGCTACTAGAATCCTGACTAGAACCAAATAATTTGATCATATTACTCCAGTGCTAGCCTCTCTACACTGGCTTCCTGTCAAAGCAAGGGTTGATTTCAATGTTTTAATGCTAACCTACAAAGCATTACATGGGCTTGCTCCTACCTATCTCCCTGATTTGGTCCTGCCGTACATACCTACACGTACGCTATGGTCACAAGACGCAGGCCTCCTAATTGTCCCTAGAATTTCTAAGCAAACAGCTGGAGGCAGGGCTTACTCCTATAGAGCTCCATTTTTATGGAACGGTCTGCCTACCCATGTCAGAGACGCAAACTCTGTCTCAACCTTTAAGTCTTTACTGAAGACTCATCTCTTCAGTGGGTCATATGATTGAGTGTAGTCTGGCCCAGGAGCGGGAATGTGAACGGAAAGGCTCTGGAGCAACGAACCGCCCTTGCTGTCTCTGCCTGGACGGTTCCCCTCTTTCCACTGGGATTCTCTGCCTCTAACCCTATTACAGGGGCTGAGTCACTGGCTTACTGGGGCTCTCTCATGCTGTCCCTGGAAGGGGTGCGTCACGTGAGTGGGTTGATTCACTGATGTGGTCATCCTGTCTAGGTTGGGGCCCCACCCCCCCTTGGGTTGTGCCGTGGCGGAGATCTTTGTGGGCTATACTCAGCCTTGTCTCAGGATGGTAAGTTGGTGGTTGAAGATATCCCTCTAGTGGTGTGGGGGCTGTGCTTTGGCAAAGTGGGTGGGGTTATATCCTTCATGTTTGGCCCTGTCCGGGGGTGTCCTCGGATGGGGCCACAGTGTCTCCTGACCCCTCCTGTCTCAGCCTCCAGTATTTATGCTGCAGTAGTTTGTGTTGGGGGGCTAGGGTCAGTTTGTTATATCTGGAGTACTTGTCCTGTCCTATTCGGTGTCCTGTGTGAATCTAAGTGTGCATTCTCTAATTCTCCCCTTCTCTCTTTCTTTCTCTCTCTCTCTCGAGGACCTGAGCCCTAGGACCATGCCCCAGGACTACCTGACATGATGACTCCTTGCTCTCCCCAGTCCACCTGGCCGTGCTGCTGCTCCAGTTTCAACTGTTCTGCCTTATTATTATTCGACCATGCTGGTCATTTATGAACATTTGAACATCTTGGCCATGTTCTGTTATAATCTCCACCCGGAACAGCCAGAAGAGGACTGGCCACCCCACATAGCCTGGTTCCTCTCTAGGTTTCTTCCTAGGTTTTGGCCTTTCTAGGGAGTGTTTCCTAGCCACCGTGCTTCTACACCTGCATTGCATGCTGTTTGGGGTTTTAGGCTGCGTTTCTGTACAGCACTTTGAGATATCAGCTGATGTACGAAGGCTATATAAATATATTTGATTTGATTTGATTTGAAATGTGAACAGGGCAATAAAGTGCAATGTCCGTACTGTGAGTCGCCTAAGACAGCGCTACAGAGAGACAAGAAGGACAGCTGATTGTCCTCGCAGTGGCAGACCACGTGTAACAACACCTGCATAGGATCGGTACATCCGAACATCACACTTGCTGGACAGGTATAGGATGGCAACAACAACTGCCCGAGTTACACCAGGAACACACAATCCCTCCATCAGTGCTCAGACTGTCTGCAATAGGAGGAGAGATGCTGGACTGAGGGCTTGTAGGCCTGTTGTAAGGCAGGTTCTCACCTGACATCACTGGCAACAATGTCGCCTACGGGCACAAACCCACCGTCGCTGGACCAGACAGGACTGGCAAAAAGTGTTCTTAACTGATGAGTTGCTGTTTTGTTTCACCAGGAGTGATGATTGGATTTGCGTTTATCATCGAAGGAATGAGTCTTACACCGAGGCCTGTACTCTGTGGCGGGATCGATTTGGACGTGGATGGTCTGTCATGGTCTGGGGTGGTGTATCACCTCATCCCGTCAGTTGAGGATGCCTGGTCATTCTTTAAGAGTAACTTCCTCACCATTTTAGATAAGCATGCTCTGTTCAAAAAATGCAGAACTAAGGACAGATACAGCCCTTGGTTCACTACAGACCTGACTGTCCTCGACCAGCACAAAAACATCCTGTGGCGGACTGCAATAGCATCGAACAGTCCCCGCGATATGCAACTGTTCAGGGAAGTCAGGAACCAATACACGCAGTCAGTCAGGAAAGCTAAGGCCAGCTTCTTCAGGCAGAAGTTTGCATCCTGTATCTCCAACTCCAAAAAGTTCTGGGACACTGTGAAGTCCATGGAGAACAAGAGCACCTCCTCCCAGCTGCCCACTGCACTGGGGCTAGGGAACACGGTCACCACCGACAAATCCATGATTATCGAAAACTTCAACAAGCATTTCTCAACGGCTGGCAATGCCTTCTGCCGGGCTACTCCTACCTCGGCCAACAGCGCCGGCCCCCCCGCAGCTCCTCGCCCAAGCCTCTCCAGGTTCTCCTTTACCCAAATCCAGATAGCAGATGTTCTGAAAGAGCTGCAAAACCTGGACCCGTATAAATCAGCTGGGCTTGACAATCTGGACCCTCTATTTCTGAAAATATCCGCCGTCATTGTCGCAACCCCTATTACCAGCCTGTTCAACCCCTCTTTCATATCGTCTGAGATCCCCAAGGATTGGAAAGCTGCCGCAGTCATCCCCCTCTTCAAATGGGGAGACACCCTGGACCCAAACTGTTACAGACCTATATCCATCCTGCCCTGCCTATCTAAGGTCTTCGAAAGCCAAGTCAACAAACAGGTCACTGACCATCTCGAATCCCACCGTACCTTCTCCGCTATGCAATCTGGTTTCCGAGCCGGTCACGGGTGCACCTCAGCCACACTCAAGGTACTAAACGACATCATAACCGCCATCGATAAAAGACAGTACTGTGCAGCCGTCTTCATCGACCTTGCCAAGGCTTTCGACTCTGTCAATCACCATATTCTTATCGGCAGACTCAGTAGCCTCGGTTTTTCGGATGACTGCCTTGCCTGGTTCACCAATTACTTTGCAGACAGAGTTCAGTGTGTCAAATCGGAGGGCATGTTGTCCGGTCCTCTGGCAGTCTCTATGGGGGTGCCACAGGGTTCAATTCTCGGGCCGACTCTTTTCTCTGTATATATCAATGATGTTGCTCTTGCTGCGGGCGATTCCCTGATCCACCTCTACGCAGACGACACCATTGTATACACTTTCGGCCCGTCATTGGACACTGTGCTATCTAACCTCCAATCAAGCATCAATGCCATACAACACTCCTTCCGTGGCCTCCAACTGCTCTTAAACGCTAGTAAAACCAAATGCATGCTTTTCAACCGATCGCTGCCTGCACCCGCATGCCCGACTAGCATCACCACACTGGATGGTTCCGACCTTGAATATGTGGACACCTATAAGTACCTAGGTGTCTGGCTAGACTGCAAACTCTCCTTCCAGACCCATATCAAACATCTCCAATCGAAAATCAAATCAAGAATCGGCTTTCTATTCCGCAACAAAGCCTCCTTCACTCACGCTGCCAAGCTTACCTTAGTAAAACTGACTATCCTACCGATCCTCGACTTCGGCGACGTCATCTACAAAATTGCGTCCAACACTCTACTCAGCAAACTGGATGCAGTTTATCACAGTGCCATCCGTTTTGTCACTAAAGCACCTTATACTACCCACTACTGCGACTTGTATGCTCTAGTCGGCTGGCCCTCGCTACATATTCGTCGCCAGACCCACTGGCTTCAGGTCATCTACAAGGCCATGCTAGGCAAAGCTCCGCCTTATCTCAGCTCACTGGTCACAATGGCAACACCCATCCGTAGCACGCGCTTCAGCAGGTGTATCTCATTGATCATCCCTAAAGCCATCACCTCATTTGGCCGCCTTTCGTTCCAGTACTCTGCTGCCTGTGACTGGAACGAATTGCAAAAATGGCTGAAGTTGGAGACTTTTATCTCCCTCACCAACTTCAAACATCAGCTAGCTGAGCAGCTAACCGATCGCTGCAGCTGTACATAATCTATTGGTAAATAGCCCACCCATTTTCACCTACCTCATCCCCACAGTTTTTATTTATTTACTTTTCTGCTCTTTTGCACACCAATATCTCTACCTGTACATGATCATCTGATCATTTATCACTCCAGTGTTAATCTGCAATATTGTAATTATTCGCCTACCTCCTCATGCCTTTTGCACACATTGTATATAGACTCCCCTTTTTTCTCTGTGTTATTGACTTGTTAATTGTTTACTCCATGTGTAACTCTGTGTTGTCTGTTCACACTTCTATGCTTTATCTTGGCCAGGTCGCAGTTGCAAATGAGAACCTGTTCTCAACTAGCCTACCTGGTTAAATAAAGGTGAAATAAAAAAATAAAAAAATAAAACAGAATCATTGGACTGAGTTTGTTGTCATTGCAGGCAATCTCAATCCTGCGCTCATCCTGACATGACCCTCCAGCATGACAATGCCACCAGCCATACTGCTCATCTTGTGCGTGATTTCCTGCATGACAGAAATGTCAGTGTTCTGCCATGGGCAGCGAAGAGCCCGGATCTCAATCCCATTGAGCAGGTCTGGGACCTGTTAGATCGGAGGATGAGGGCATGGGTCATTCTCCCTAGAAATGTCCAGGAACTTGCAGGTGCCTTGGTGGAAAGATTGGGGTAACATGTCTCTACATTAACTAACGTATTCCTCTCAATTGTACATTTTGTTGCTTGACTCGTTATGACGTTAGATTTACTTAAATTAGCTTCTACTGTAATGTTTTGTCAGCCATCTTTGCTGAAGAAAGTCAGCAGGGATGGGTGGTTCGCGTCAAATTCGTCATTGGAACCACTCAAAATGATTGGTCATATAAAAACCTTGGGACCCAAATGCATAATGAGTGCTCTAACTCACCCTTGCGGTGGTCTGGAACAATGAAGCCGTGACGCTTGGTACCTCTAAATCCCACGGTGTAAGCTCAGAACTTTTAAAGGAGGAAGTACTGTAGATCAACCTTCTTGTCGTTAAGCCCAAGTTTTGTCTTCAAGACAGAAGGGACCATCGTCTTAAATGTTCACGATGTTGAAAAAAATTGTTGCACTTGTTCCATCATATCAAGCACTTTAGAACAATCTTGCCACCTGAAGCTTAAGACAGGCACAAAGTAGTTGACCTTGAAAATACATACGAACTAACAGATTTGGGGCACTTGTGCTATTAGATTCATAACAACCTACACTTGTCACTTTGCAGTCTGGACTAAATGCTACTGAAGAGGCACTTATGGCTTTCAAATCATCTCGCCCACAGACTTCCTCTTCCAATGTGTAAGTAGGCAGGGATGTTCCACTCAGGACCTGTTCGTTCTGACATAGAGTCTTATCTTAAGCCATTCTTTCATGTGAAATGCAGGAGAAAAACTCTCCGTTTTTGGCTGAAAAGGGGTGTTGAGACAGCTGTGTGTGAAAATCTTCACTGTTGAATCGCCGGGTTGGAAAATTTAACCCACATGGCCTTCACTCTTATCAATCACACCAGTAAAACAATCAGGTGCATCACAAAGAATGACATCGACGGTTTTGTCATTGTGGCCCAGACATGAAGGACACAATACACCAGTGTTTTCTATAGTTTTCTGTAGTTTATCTGTCTTGAGGTTTCTTCTTGCTCCTAGTGTTCACAGGACAAGTCTAACACTTATTATACTCAGGCAGGCCTACCTGGAAATGACTTTTTCCTGTCCATTCTACAAGGGGTCACAAGTTCAATACACAGCAGCCCCATAAATTCACTACAAAAATTCCCAACTGTTTCAAATGTTCAAACAGTTCAAACTCAGGCCTCCCCATTCACTACACAAATTCTCAACTGTCTCAAACGTTCAAAGACATTTTCTTTAAGTTCAACAAGGTCACTACACAACACATCAATCACCAGCCAGACTATTATTTTTAATTTCAAACATGTGTTTTACTATCAAGTTACATAAGCACACACTAAATATCATGAGAACATCCAGACGGAATGTCATTAACAGGTCACAGGACACAGGAAAAACTCATCAAGCAGTTTGACAGTAACTGTCTATAATATTCTCTCTGGTGCTCTCCCAAACCATCACCAGAGATGGATCACACTAACCTATCCGGCATGTAATGCCCTAATCAGAATCCAGCTAGATTATTTAGGATAGTTTATTATATCTGTGTTTTTGATTAATCTTTTGCTACACAAAGAAAAAATAACATACATTTTTCTAAATGAATCCAATCAGATTTGACCCGTTACTGCTATGTTGTTTCCAGTAGAAATGGTTTAGATGGTTATTAATGTTATTAATTTAATCTTGAGCATGTCTGCTGCCAGATCTGAAGACTTTATAAAAGATTACATAAGTGAATGTGGCAATAAAGAATACATATTGTTGTAGGATCCTTAATCCAACACTCAGTGACCTTGTCAAGAGATACAATAATAATAATAATAATAATAAATGCCATTTAGCAGACGCTTTTATCCAAAGCGACTTACAGTCATGTGTGCATACATTCTACGTATGGGTGGTCCCGGGGACATCTAAGTGTAATGGTTAAAATAGTCTATTGATGCACCATGCATCTGTCTAAGTAACATAATAAACAAATTGGCTGCGTCTCAATCTGCCTATGTTGGCCTTCTGCATCTGCGATGGAAGGTGTCCAAGCTACAGTGGTAGTTTGTCAATCCATGAGACATTCCATTAATCAGTCTCCTCACGGAAAATGTCCCTTGCACCCGAACATTTTGGCCTACAAATTATGGAAAGGTGAGATTCTCACAAATACGATGGTGTTCTCCGTTTTTCTCTATGTCTGAAGTTGGTAATGCTGATGTGGCAACTTCTGTCTGTAGCGTCCGAACCGTCTGTCTGTAGCGTCCGAACCGTTTGGGCTACAAACTAATGACCCCACTGTGGGAAGGGGAGACTCTCACAAACATGACAGTGTCACGGGACTCATCTGAAGGTAACCCATACAAAGGAATGTAAGTAAGGAAGTAGTTTTGTTTCCAAAAAAATAAGGGGTTATGTGTGTCCATTTATTAATGTGTTATTCAATGGGTGTATTCTAAAATGACAGACAACCATTGCACGTATACGAAGGATTAAAACTATGTGAGTTCCCTTTCAGTGAGTTTGCATCACAATACAAATATTTTTTAACATTTGACCTAAAAGGGTTTTAAAATACTAAATCAAATAACTAAAGGATCCATGGTATGACCATCTACCAATAATCCCATATGTTAGCCTAGACGTTAGAGGTTAAAAATACTATGAGGTGCTATTGTATAACACCATTGCTGCAAAGTATATACACTTCCTAGTGTTAAAAATATTATGAGTTGATATTGCATAACACTGAGTACAGCGTAAGTATAACACTAACACAGCGTAACAGCATCAATACTAAGTACAGTGTTAATTTAAGACTTGAAAGTGTGGACCCATATAGACTGTCAATGTTGATTTAATACTGGAGAATTTTCTGTATACTTGTGTTCAGATGAGACCTCCCTAGATGGAACCTTTGTTCCATCCCTCATTATTTTAGACTCTAACACACCTCTGTTTGGTTCTGTCACTCCATCCACCTCTTTAGGGGAAGCCTGTTATTAGTGCTGATAAATTTAATTAACAGAGATACCAGTCTGCTCTGTCACTGCAGCAGGAGCCCAGGGCTTTTCATGCCTCTAACAGGAGGAGGAGAAGGAGCGGAGGAGGGGAGGGAAGCCATAAAGGCTGAAGAGCGGGCTGCTGGGTTAATTGAAGGTTGACGAGGTGCGTCACAACTATTATGCCCCAGGCAGGAAGCACATATTAATATTGAATAACTCCAATCACCTGGGCTTCTCGCCCCTTTTCCTTGTCAGTAAGTTAAGCTGTTGGACATCGCTGGGGTAACCATGGTGAGAAATAACTTCAGCAAATAAGGAGCATTTTTATGTGTGACCCTGAGGTCTCGATGGTCGGGATGATGAACGGTGTAATCCAACGGGAGCTCTCGTCTCGGTTAGTCAAAGAGCTCTCTTTGGGTTGGTGCCTGATTTATGGCATGGTACTTGTTTTCCTTGTATTCAGGAGCAGATCAGTCCTCATTAACCTGGTTTTTCTATGTCTATGAATCCCTCTATTCTTACTATATTCATACACAGAGACGGGAAGGGCCAGGAGATAGGGGAGATGAGTAAAGCTGACAGTAAATCTCCTCTCCATTTCCTGAGTGGAAGTAAATATGTTTCTTTCCCTCAGCATAAATCAGCACTGTGTGCGTGCGTGTGCGTGTGCGTGTGTGTGTGTGTGTGTGTGTGTGTGTGTGTGTGTGTGTGTGTGTGTGTGTGTGTGTGTGTGTGTGTGTGTGTGTGTGTGTGTGTGTGTGTGTGTGTGTGTGTGTGCGTGCGTGCGTGCGTGCGTGCGTGCGTGCGTGCGTGCGTGCGTGCGTGCGTGCGTGCGTGTGCGTGCGTGTGTGTGTGTGTGTGACTGATGCAACAACACCCACTGATTTCCCTAAGCATAGCAAGGCACAGTCTCAATGCTTGATTAGCATGTTAACATTCAGACGTCTCTTCACCACTTATCAGCATCCCACAGCAGGCTGTTCAGACAAGCAAAATTTATGCAAAACTGCTGCTATAACACCTCTCTCAATCCCTCTGTCTCTCTCCATCCCGCCCTACCTCTCTCCTTTAGACATCATAGGTCCCATGTCATAGAGGGATGCACAGGTGATCACTGTAATAACCAGGGTCCCTTTGGATGTCTGAGACGCATTCCTTACCCAGTGTGTCACACTGATGACTAGTTTGATCCACCACCAAAGGCCTGCCTGACAAACAAAACAATGGGCTAAAAAGGGGATATCTTTATATGACCATGTTTCTCTATATTCTAGAGAATGCAGACTATTTCCAATGCATATTTGGTGTTTTGTGGGCTGGTTGAAGTTTGAGTCTAGTCCTGGAGGCTGAACTGGGTGATTTCCCCTTAGATAGGCCAGCTGCAAAGTCAAATTGGCAATATAAAAATGTATCAAAACAAAAATGTGTTAATTTAAAGCCAAGCACCACAGGCTAATAGGGAATATTGTTGCCTTTAAACTCATTAGACTGAAGCTTTACCAGTTGAAAGTATACATTAATGCAAGATATTATTGTATTACAAGTTTTATTTATTTAAAAAAAAAAGTAAACGTGAAAAATGTTTTATTGTGATAATGGTCAGACTTTTACAGATCAGTTCATCAAAATATTGTAATTTCATGGAATTGATTAAAACATACACTATTCACATGTATGATGGATGCATATTTGTACATATTTACAGATAAAATTAGATGTAAAGTCAAAACGACACAAATATTGAAAAAATTATCTGTAAAAGTCTGACTATAAGACCTAAGTGTGTGGAATAATATGAATGTACGTCCTTTGAAGACTGAGAAAAATGAATTGTCGCAAAGGGAACATGTCATTTTGAGAAAATGGCCGATAAAGACAGGCTAATGCAGTTAAAATGGGGCTTCGCGACCATATTACAGAGTTCAGACATTCATTTGCATTCTGGGTTCCTCCGTGCTGTATTCTTTTGAGGAGGTTATCATGTGACATCCTATGATATACAGGTACATTTTCTGCGCAACCTCTCTATTAAAAAATGTATGGCCTTCATGGTTTATGTGACTGGGTGGATCTTCACCTTTTTCTAGGGCTCGCTGGTACCAGCACCAATTCACACACCTATTCCGTAGTTGGAAGTGAATCCTCTCTTGTTCCAAGTACCATCAAAGGAAAGATGAATGTCTATGATGGCATCCTCATCCTCGTTCAGCAACTCTGCTATGTCTGGGTTCTATATCTGTGTATGCTCTTCTAATTATCTTTGCAGCACTCTCCATTGACTGGAGCCCTCTCTTAATCTCTGCAACTAAAGTGGGGGTGAAAGTACTTACTATGTCTCTCTACATTGCAGTCATAACTGCAGGACGTCGCTCTGGATAAGAGCGTCTGCTAAATGACTTAAATGTAAAATGTAAATATCAGCTTCTTACCCTATGTAAATATTACCATAACAGCATGTACAGTGGGGCAAAAAAGTATTTAGTCAGCCACCAATTGTGCAAGTTCTCCCACTTAAAAAGATGAGAGAGGCCTGTAATTTTCATCATAGGTACACTTCACCTATGACAGACAAAATTAGAAAACAAAATCCAGAAAATCACATTGTAGGATTTTTAATGAATTTATTTGCAAATTATGGTGGAAAATAAGTATTTGGTCACCTACAAACAAGCAAGATTTCTATCCTCCACTTAAGGCTCCTCTGTCCTCTACTCGTTACCTGTATTAATGGAACCTGTTTGAACTTGTTATCAGTATAAAAGACACCTGTCCACAACCTCAAACAGTCACACTCCAAACTCCACTATGGCCAAGACCAAAGAGCTGTCAAAGGACACCAGATACAAAATTGTAGACCTGCACCAGGCTGGGAAGAATGAATCTGCAATAGGTAAGGAGTACCAAAAACCTTTTGAACACTAGTGGGTGCATGGTATTGTTGTTTCTCAATCGTTAACATATTTTGAGGTGTGTCTTTTATAAGAAGCTGTACCAATGTAAGTGATATGTAGTAGTGGTTCTGTTGCAATTACATTTATATAGGGGACATATTAGAGTGGCAGCAAGTCTCAAACAGTTCATGTTTGAGTGGCTATCTATGTCCTTTTGATCTGTTTTGCCCTGTAGTCACTGTCTGTTTAGAAGAATGCTGTTTCGCTATATTTTTCTAGCGCAATGGAGTCGCCACGAATGCTCTAACAGAATAACTGATGTATCCTAACATGACCTTGTCGGGTAAACACTGACTTATGTTTTACCATGCTCACCACCAGGTCTGCGTCACATCAATAGGCAGGAGTCACTAACATCAGGAATCTTCCATTTCAATTGCTCCACCTCCACAGTTAACCCTCCCCTGTAAATCACTCCTTTCAATGATGCCCTGTTCCTAAGACCAAAGCAAGTAACAGATCTTGACGCAAGTTGCTTCACACGGAGCACGTGCGCCCTCTGATCTGAAGATTCACAAACAAACAAAAAAAGCTGACTTTTGGTTACCTTCACCAACAGCATCTACCATATTTCCACCCAACCTGAAACCAGCCATGGATCAGCCAAAAGGCCAGGTTCCAACCTCTTTAAAAATCTCACTCCCACCGGGCCACACTTAAATGTATCATAACCATCAATGCAAGGCTCAAGGCTCCTCAAAATACCTTCTACACCTTCCATTTCACCTCCAGAACTCGAACTGGAATATGGCTCACTCTGTTAGGCATGTCTCTTTCAATGCACAGCAGCACTGACGGACGTGTTGACTTGACAACTGTGTCATAGTTTGAAGAACCCTCCCCCATACGTTACAGCCTTATTCTAAAATGAAGTAAATCATTTTCCCCCCCTCATCCATATACACACAATACATGACAAAGCAACAAAACAAATTGGGAAATGTTTGCGTATTTATAAAAATAAACAACTGAAATATAACATTTACATAAGTATTCAGACCCTTTACTCAGTACTTTGCTGAAACACCTTTGGCAGTGATTACAGCCTCAAGTCTTCTTGGGTATGACACTATAAGCTTGGCACACCTGTATTTGGGGAGAGCCTCCCATTATTCTCTGCAGATCCTCTAAAGCTCTGTCATGTTGGATGGGGAGCGTTGCTGCACAGCTATTTTCAGGTCTCTCCAGAGATGTTCTATCGGGTTCAATCAATGACATTCGGAGTTGTCCCGAAGCCCCTCCTGCTTTGTCTTGGCTGTGTGCTTAGCGTCGTTGCCTTGTTGGAAGGTGAACCTTCGCCCCAGTTTGATGTCCTGAGCGCTCTGGATCAGGTTTTGATCAAGGATCTCTCTGTACTTTGCTCCATTCATCTTTCCCTCGATCCTGACTAGTCTCCCAGTCCCTGCTGCTGAAACAAAAACCCCACAGCATGATACAGCCACCATGGTGCCAGGTTTCCTCCAGACTAAACGCATGGCATCCAGAAACAAAATGTTCAATATTGGTTTCATCAGACCAGAGAATGTTGTTTCTCATGGTCTGAGTCCTTTAGCTGTCCTTTGGCAAACTCCAAGTGGGCTGTCATGTGATGTTTACTGAGGAGTGGTTTCCATCTGGCAACTCTACCATAAAGGCCTGATGGTTGGAGTGTTGCAGAGAAGGTTGTCCTTCTGGAAGTTTCTACCATCTCCACAGAGGAACTCTGGAGCTCTGTCATAGTGACCATCGGGTTCTTGTTCACTTTCCTGACCAAGCCCTTCTCCCCCGATTGATCAGTTTGTCTGGGCGGCCAGCTCTAGGAAGAGTCTTGGTGGTTCCAAACTTCTTCCATTTAAGAATGATGGAGGCCACTGTGTTCTTGGGGACACAGTGCTGCAGAAATGTTTGACTACCCTTCCCCAGATCTGTGCCTTGACCCAATCCTGTCTCGGAGATCTATGGACAATTCCTTTGACCTCATGGCTTGGTTTTTGCTCTGACATGCACTGTCAACTGTGGGACCTTATATAGACAGGCATGTGCCTTTCCAAATCTTGTTCAATCAATTGAATTTACCACAGGTGAACTCCAATGAAGTTGTAGAAACATCTCAAGGATGATCAATGAAAACAGGATGCACCTGAGCTCAATTTCAAATGTCTTTTAGCAAACGGTCTGAATACTTATGTAAATAAGGTATTTCAGTGTTTATTTTTAATACATTTGCAATTGGGTACACACAATTGGGTATTGGGTACACACAATTGGGTATTGTGTGTAGATTGCTGATCATTTTTTATATACTTTTAAAAACCTTTTAGAATAAGGCTGTAACATAACACAATGTAGTAAAAGGGAATGGGTCTGTATACTTTCCGAATGCACTGTATAAACCACGCCCCCCTGCTAACATGCTCTTCTCCGATGTTGGTTACAAGGCTGTAGTTATGTTAATTAGGTAAGCAAATGTCCTGTTACCATTGGTGTATTAAAATGAGACTTAAGGCTATTTCATCTTGTCCCCTTAATAATGAATCCAAGTGTTTGACATGGGGGAGGGGACCAGTAACGATCAAAGTAGAAGCAACAGTAATTTTTCATACTTTGGTCATTGTACTTTGATCTCGTTATCTTCAAATATCATCCATTTTCATGAAAAATATGATTTTGTCTGTTCACGACCTTTAAAACTGAAAAGTGTGGAACCATGTAGACACTTGACCAGTTTTACAGTAAATGTTACATTCTCATTGTTGATTTAACACTTGAGAATTGACTGTGAATAAATGATCAGGTAAAGACTATAAACATTATACAATTCTGAAAATATGTGGATTCATTCATGCCAGACTTTAAAAGCTTAGATATGTCACCATGATGACACATACCCTTTAAGGAGTTAGAATATTCCACAAATATGCAAGCAGTTGCACGCACGTCAGGTGCGTGTCTTGAACTTATCCCAACCCAGATATCTCCCTGGACTCATAGGGTAGAAGGGAGATTTTGGAGGTCCGGAATGGGTGCATGCATACTGAACAAAAATAAAAACACAACATAGAAAGTGTTGGCCTCATGTTTCATGAGCTGAAATAAAACATCCCAGAAATTGTCCATACACACAAAGAGCTTCTTTATCCCAAATTCTGTGGACAAATTTGTTTACATCCCTGTTGGTGAGCATTTCTCCAATGCCAAGATAATCCATCCACCTGACAGGTGTGGCATATCAAGAAGCTGATTGAACAGAATGATCATTACACAGGTGCACAATGTGCTGGATACAATAAAAGGCCACTCTAAAATGTGCAGTTTCAAGTATTGAGGCAGCGTACAATTAGCATTCTGACCACAGGGATGTCAACCAGATCTGCTGCCAGGGAATAGGATGTTCATTTCTCTACCATATGCCACCTCCAACGTTGTTTTAGCGAATTTGGCAGTACTTCCAACTGGCCTCACAACTGCAGACCACGTGTAACCACACCAGCCCAGGACCTCCACATCTAGCTTCTTCACCTTTGGGATCATCTGAAGGAGGATGGGTACTAATGAGTGTTTCTGTCTGTATTAAAGCCCTTGTCACGTTCTGACCTTAGTTCTTTTGTTTTGTCTTTGTTTTAGGGCGTGTGTTGGGTGGGTTGTCTATGTTCGTTTTTCTATGATTTTGTATTTCTGTGTTTGGCCTGGTATGGTTCTCAATCAGAGGCAGCTGTCAATCGTTGTCCTGATTGAAAACCATACGTAGGCAGCCTGTTTTCACCCTTGAGTGGTGGGTGATTGTTTTCTGTTGAGTGTTTGTATCTGCACCAGATAGAACTGTTTCGGTCGTTCACTTTGTTGTTTTTGTTCAGTGTTCATTAACTTTATTAAAAAGATGGACACTTACCACTCGGTGCATTGGTCCTCACCTTCTTCCACCACCAACGGCTGTTACAGCCCTTTTGTGGGGAAAAACTAATTCTGATTGGATTGGCCTGTCCTGGCTCCCCAGTAGGTTGGCCCATGCCCTCAAAGGCCCACCCGTGGCTGCGCCTCTGCCCAGTCATGTGAAATCCATAGAGCCTAATTTATTTATTTCAATTGACTGATTTCCTTATATGAAGTGTAACTCGGTAAAATAGTTGAAATTGTTACAAATAGCTCTCATATTTTTTATTCAGGATAGAAACTGTCCAAGCTCCTTATATGAAATTAAGGACATACGTACATGGAGAATGTCTACTCCTTATATCTAAAAAATGTCAGATATCTAGAAATACACCACATGACCAAAAGTATGTGGACACCTGTTCATCGATCATCTCATTCCAAAATCATGGGCATTATTATGGAATTGGTTGCTGTTTTGCTGCTAAAATAGACTCCACTCTTCTGGGAAGGCTTTCTACTAGATGTTGGAACATTGCTCCGGGGACTTCCATTCAGCCACAAGAGCATTAGTGAGGTCGGGCACTGATGTTGGGCGATTAGGCCTGGCTCGCCGTCGGCCTTACAATTCATCCCAAAGGTGTTCGATGGGGTTGAGGTCAAGACTATGTGCATGCCAATCAATTTCTTCCACACCGATCTCGACAAACCATTTATGTATGGACCTCGCTTTGTGCACGGGGGAATTGTCATGCTGAAACAGGAGAGGGCCTTACCCAAACTGCTGTCAAAGATGGAATAATATAATCATCTAGAATGTCATTGTTTGCTGTGGCGTTGATATTTCTCTACACTGGAAACAATTGTCTAGCCCGACCCATTAAAAAATGTTCAGCCATTATTCCTCCTCCACCAAAATGTACAGTTGGCACGAAGCATTTGGGTAGGTAGTGTTCTCCTGGCATCCGCCAAACCAAGATTTGTCTGTCGGACTACCGGATGGTGAAGCGTGATTCATCACTCCAGAGAATGTGTTTTCACTGCTCCAGAGTCCAATGGCGGAGAGCTTTACACCACTCCAGCCAACACTAGGCATTGCGCATTGTGATCTTAGGCTGGTGTGCGGCTGCTCGTCCATGGAAGCCCATTTCATGAAGCTCCCGATGAACAGTCATTGTGCTGAAGTTGCTTCCAGAGGCAGTTTGGAACTTGTTAGTGAGTGTTGCAACCAAGATCAGACCATTTTTATGTACTATGCGCTTTGGCACTCGGCGGTCCCATTCTGTGAGCTTGTGCGACCTACCACTTCACGGCTGAGCCGTTGTTGCTCCTAGACGTTTCCACTTCACAATAACAGCACAGGGCAGTAATTTGACAAACTGACTTGTTGGAAAGGTGGCATCCTATGACCGTGCCATGTTGAAAGTCATTGAGATCTTCATTAAGGCCATTCTACTGCCAATGTTTGATCATGGAGATAGCATGGCTGTGTGCTCAATGTTATACACCTGTCAGCAACAGGTGTGGCTGAAAATAGCAAAATCCACTCAGTTGAATGGGTGTCCAAATACCTTTGTATATATAGTGTATATAGTTAAAGATATCCCCTAATATTTACCCAGTTTTCCCAGTGAATGGTGTTAGTGAGAGGGAAGGAAATAAAGTGAAAACGACAGAAAGAGCAAGAGAGAGAGACAGATTTAATCATCTGCCACTTGACTAATTATAGTAATATCAGCCAGTCTGTCACCTAGAAGGTGAATGTCTTTACTACCTGCATCAACTCAGTGGAGCTTAGAAGCAGTTAACACTCTACTATCTTTACTATACACAAATAACGCAGTTACTCATGGATTATACAGTGCAAGTATTCAGACCCATTGTGTAACAGTTTTCTTGAGTCGAAGGAGAGGCGGACCAAAACGCAGCGTGGTTATTATTCATGGTTCTTTAATAAAGAAACTATACATGAATAGACTTACAAAACAAGAAATGTGAAAAACCAAAACAGCCCTATCTGGTGCAAACACAGAGACAGGAACAATCACCCACAAAACCCAACACCAAACAGGCTACCTAAATATGGTTCCCAATCAGAGACAATGACTAACACCTGCCTCTGATTGAGAACCATATCAGGCCAAACATAGAAATAGGCAAACTAGACATGTAACATAGAATGCCCACTCAGATCACACCCTGGCCAAACAAAACATAGAAACATACAAAGCAAACTATGGTCAGGGTGTGACAGTAGCCCCCCCCCCCCCAAGGTGCGGACTCCGGCCGCAAAAACCTGAACCTATTGGGGAGGGTCTGGGTAGGCATAGTTCCGCGGTGGCGACTCTGGTGCTGGACGTGGCCCCCACTTCACCATAGTCTTAGTCCGCCACCTTGCCCTCCGTGGCGTCCTAACCACGGCGACCCTACTAAATGACCCCACTGGACTGAGGGGCAGCTCGGGACAGAGGGGCGGAAGCTCTGGACAGAGGGGCGGAAGCTCTGGACAGAGGGGCTCTGGCGCTCTGGACAGAGGGGCTCTGGCGCCTCTGGGCTGAGGGGCTCTGGCGCCTCTGGGCTGAGGGGCTCTGGCGCCTCTGGGCTGAGGGGCTCTGGCGCCTCTGGGCTGACTGGCGGCACTGGCGGATCCTGGCTGACTGGCGTCACTGGCGGCTCCTGGCTGACTGGCGTCACTGGCGGCTCCTGGCTGACTGGCGGCACTGGCGGCTCCTTGCAGACTGGCGGCACTGGCGGCTCCTTGCAGACTGGCGGCAGTGGCGGCTCCTTGCAGACTGGCGGCAGTGGCGGCGCTGGACAGACGGGCGGCTCAGGCGGCACTAGGCAGACGGGCGCCTCAGGGCAGACAGGCGGCTCAGGCGGCGCTGGGCAGACTGGCGGCTCAGGCGGCGCTGGGCAGACTGGCGGCTCAGGCGGCGCTGGGCAGACTGGCGGCTCAGGCGGCGCTGGGCAGACTGGCGGCTCAGGCGGCGCTGGGCAGACTGGCGGCTCAGGCGGCGCTGGGAAGACAGGTGGCTCAGGCGGTGCTGGGCAGACGGGTGGCTCAGATGGCGCTGGGCAGATGGGAAGCTCCGGCAACGCTGGAAAGGACGGCCCTGGCAGCACTGGACTGATGAGCTCTGGCGCCTCTGGACTGAGCAGCAGGAGCTCTGGCAGCGCCGAACAGGCGGGAGACTCCGGCTGTGCTGGAGAGGAGGAAGGCTCTAGCAGCGCCGGAGAGGCGGGAGACTCCGGCAGTGCTGGAGAGGAGGAAGGCTCCGGCAGCGCTGGACAGGCGGGAGCACCTGTAAGGATGAGACGGAGAGACAGCCTGGTGCGGGGGGCTGCCACTGGAGGGCTGGTGTGTGGAGGTGGTACCGGATAGACCGGACCGTGCAGGCGCACTGGAGCTCTTGAGCACAGAGCCTGCCCAACCTTACCTGGTTGAATGGTCCCGGTCGCCCTGCCAGTGCGGCGAGGTGGAATAGCCCGCACTGGGCTATGCAGGCGAACCGGGGACACCGTGCGCAATGCTGGTGCCATGTAAGCCGGCCCAAGGAGACGCACTAGAGACCAGATGCGTAGAGCCGGCTTCATGGCACTTGGCTCGATGCCCACTCTAGCCCGGCCGATACGCAGAGCTAGCTGCCTCCACCTGTTCCCATGGAAGGCGATCCTTTCCAGCCAGGATCTCCTCCCATGTGTAGCAACCCTTGCCATCGTCCCATGTCCATTCCTCTTTGCGCCGCTGTTGCTGTTGCCCGTTACCACGCCGCTTGGTCCTGTTGTGGTGGGTGATTCTGTAACGGTTTTCTTGAGTCGAAGGAGAGGCGGACCAAAACGCAGCGTGGTTATTATTCATGGTTCTTTAATAAAGAAACTATACATGAATAGACTTACAAAACAAGAAATGTGAAAAACCAAAACAGCCCTATCTGGTGCAAACACAGAGACAGGAACAATCACCCACAAAACCCAACACCAAACAGGCCACCTAAATATGGTTCCCAATCAGAGACAATGACTAACACCTGCCTCTGATTGAGAACCATATCAGGCCAAACATAGAAATAGGCAAACTAGACATGTAACATAGAATGCCCACTCAGATCACACCCTGGCCAAACAAAACATAGAAACATACAAAGCAAACTATGGTCAGGGTGTGACACATTGACTATATTCTTATTCTAAGCCTTATTCTAAAATGGATGAAATAAAAATTCTCCCTCATCAATCTACACACAATAGCCCATAATAACAAAGAAAACACAGGTTTGTAGAAATTTTGGCAAATATATTGAAATTAAAAACATAAATACCTCTTTTAAATAATTATTCAAACCCTTTGGTATAACACCAGAATTTTTTTTCAGGTGGATCTTTTCTATTGATGTTTCTATTGATCGTCCTTGAGATGTTTCTACAACTTGATTGTCCACCTCTGTCTATATAAGGTCCCACAGAAGACAGTCTACAGTATGTCAAAGCAAAAACCAAGCCATGAGTGTCAAGGGAATTTTTATCAATGATGACTAATTATGTATACATTACAATCACGACTGACTAATCAGAATACTATTATGTTACTGTATATGTACTAATCCGAATACTATTATGTTACTGTATATGTACTAATCAGAATACTATTATGTTGCTGTAAATGTATGAGTTTTCTTTCTTGATCCCAGTACTGAATACACAGTGCCTTGCGAAAGTATTCGGCCCCCTTGAACTTTGCGACCTTTTGCCACATTTCAGGCTTCAAACATAAAGATATAAAACTGTATTTTTTTGTGAAGAATCAACAACAAGTGAGACACAATCATGAAGTGGAAAGACATTTATTGGATATTTCAAACTTTTTTAACAAATCAAAAACTGAAAAATTGGGCGTGCAAAATTATTCAGCCCCCTTAAGTTAATACTTTGTAGCGCCACCTTTTGCTGTGATTACAGCTGTAAATCGCTTGGGGTATGTCTCTATCAGTTTTGCACATCGAGAGACTGACATGTTTTTCCCATTCCTCCTTACAAAACAGCTCGAGCTCAGTGAGGTTGGATGGGGAGCATTTTTGAACAGCAGTTTTCAGTTCTTTCCACAGATTCTCGATTGGATTCAGGTCTGGACTTTGACTTGGCCATTCTAACACCTGGATATGTTTATTTTTGAACCATTCCATTGTAGATTTTGCTTTATGTTTTGGATCATTGTCTTGTTGGAAGACAAATCTCCGTCCCAGTCTCAGGTCTTTTGCAGACTCCATCAGGTTTTCTTCCAGAATGGTCCTGTATTTGGCTCCATCCATCTTCCCATCAATTTTAACCATCTTCCCTGTCCCTGCTGAAGAAAAGCAGGCCCAAACCATGATGCTGCCACCACCATGTTTGACAGTGGGGATGGTGTGTTCAGGGTGATGAGCTGTGTAGCTTTTACGCCAAACATAACATTTTGCATTGTTGCCAAAAAGTTCAATTTTGGTTTCATCTGACCAGAGCACCTTCTTCCACATGTTTGGTGTGTCTCCCAGGTGGCTTGTGGCAAACTTTAAACAACACTTTTATGGATATCTTTAAGAAATGGCTTTCTTCTTGCCACTCTTCCATAAAGGCCAGATTTGTGCAATATACGACTGATTGTTGTCCTATGAACAGAGTCTCCCACCTCAGCTGTAGATCTCTGCAGTTCATCCAGAGTGATCATGGGCCTCTTGGCTGCATCTCTGATCAGTCTTCTCCTTGTATGAGCTGAAAGTTTAGAGGGACGGCCAGGTCTTGGTAGATTTGCAGTGGTCTGATACTCCTTCCATTTCAATATTATCGCTTGCACAGTGCTCCTTGGGATGTTTAAAGCCTGGGAAATCTTTTTGTATCCAAATCCGGCTTTAAACTTCTTCACAACAGTATCTCGGACCTGCCTGGTGTGTTCCTTGTTCTTAATGATGCTCTCTGCCCTTTTAACGGACCTCTGAGACTATCACAGTGCAGGTGCATTTATACGGAGACTTGATTACACACAGGTGGATTGTATTTATCATCATTAGTCATTTAGGTCAACATTGGATCATTCAGAGATCCTCACTTAACTTCTGGAGAGTTTGCTGCACTGAAAGTAAAGGGGCTGAATAATTTTGCACGTTTTTTATTTGTTAAAAAAGTTTGAAATATCCAATAAATGTCGTTCCATTTCATGATTGTGTCCCACTTGTTGTTGATTCTTCACAAACAAATACAGTTTTATATCTTTATGTTTGAAGCCTGAAATGTGGCAAAAGGTCGCAAAGTTCAAGGGGGCCGAATACTTTCGCAAGGCACTGTAATGTGTGTGAATGTGGTCAAGAGTTAGAACAATTTTATTTATTTATTTCACCTTTATTTAACCAGGTAGGCAAGTTGAGAACAAGTTCTCATTTACAATTGCGACCTGGCCAAGATAAAGCAAAGCAGTTCGACACATACAACGACAAAGAGTTACACATGGAGTAAAAATTAATCAGACTGGCTAGAATGCTTATCTACACAAGAAAACCTTGACTCGTAAATTATATTCAATTGGTAGGGAGACGGATGTGGGAAGGCTTGAGATACAGCCTTTGTACTGGAATGGAGATGGCACGGGTTGGTGCTGGAACTAATGATGTCATTTTCAGTTTATAACCTGTGGTAACCTGTATCGTGTTCAGTACTCTCGTGAATAAACTCTGCTGTTTGACGTTAAGACTGGGCTCTGTCTATTATTATAGAATAAGGGAATTACAAATCCTTATGAATTGACAGAGTGTTTAATTTTAATTGGGTATTAAAACATAGAGCAATTTAATTCCTTTAACAATGAGGTAGAAGGAATTGTCCATAGAGCTCAGAGCCAGGATTGTGTTTCTGTAGCATTGAAGGTCCCCAAGAACACAGTGACCTCCATCATTCTTAAATGGAAAAATATTGGAACCACCAAGACTCTTCGTAGAGCAATTGGGGGAAAAGGGCCTTTGTCGGGGAGGTGACCCAATGGTCACTCTGACAGAGCTCCAGAGTTCCTCTGTGGAGATGGGAGAACCTTCCAGAAGGACAACCTTCTCTGCAGCTCTGCAGGACTCCACCAATCAGGCCTTAATGGCAGAGGGGCCAGATGGAAGCCACTCCTCAGTAAAAGGCATGATAGCCCGCTTGGAGTTTGCCAAAAGGCACCTAAAGGACTCTCAGACCATGAGAAACAAGATTCTCTGGTCTGATGAAACAAAGATTGAACTCTTTGGCCTCAATGCCATGTGTTACGCCTGGAGGAAAACTGGCACCATCCCTGCTGTGAAACATGGTGGTGTCGGCATCAAGCTGTAGGGATGTTTTTCAGGAACTGGGAGACAGGATTGAGGGGAAAATTAATGAACCAAAGTACAGAGAGATCCTTGATGAAAATCTGCTCCAGAATGCTCAGGACCTAAGACAGGGGTGGAGGTTCACATCCCAACAGGAAAACGATACTGAGCACACAGCCAACTCAATGCAGGAGTGGCTTCGGGACAAGTCTCTAAATGTCCTGGAGTGGCCATACCCGATCGAACATATCTGGGAAGACCTGAAAATAGCTGTGCAGCAAAGCTCCTGATCCAACCTGACGTAGCTTGAGAGGATCTGCAGATAAGAATGGGAAAAACTCAGGTGTGCCAAGCTTGTAGCGTCATACTCAAGAAGACTCGAGGCAGTAATCGCTGCCAAAAGTGCTTCAACAAAGTATTGAGTAAAGGGTCTGAAAACGTATGTGAATGTCATATTTCCTTTTTAAATTTTGAAATGTGCAAAAAAAAATATTAAAACTTGCTTTGTCATTATGGGGTATTGTGTGTAGATTGAATTTAATCAATTTTAGAATAAGGTTGTAACATAACGAAATGTGGAAAAAGTCAAGGGGTCAGAATACTATTTTCTCTTTTCATTAAGGATCTCTCCGAGTGCACTGTAACTACCTCAACTTCCTCATACTCCTGCACATCGACATGGTACTGGTACCCGGTGTATATAGTCAAGTTATCTTTTTATTATATTTCAGTTTTTCTCTCAACATCATTGGGAAGGGCCCGTAAATCTGCTTTTCATTGTTAGTCTACATCTGTTGTTTACGCTGCATGTGACAAATATAATTTTTATATGATTTACTCTGACTGAGTAGGGTGCAAATTGTTTATTTTCTTTGACAGTCACTGTGCTAGTTGAACAGAAACAGAACCTGTTATGTAATTCGACATTCATCCTGATGGGATTGAAGTCACCTTATGTCTCTCATGACCTTAACCTCAGTGATGTTTTATTATTTTTATGGTGGACATTTCCCCTCTTGTACCCAGCCAGGGTTCAAATGTCAAAATTAGACCAAATGCTAAATTACTGTATTAAAGCGACCATTTTTCGAAATAGCATGGTAATGTGTTCAAAATAATGTTGTTGCCATCTGACTCTCCCAAAGCTTCACTTGACCATAATTGAATTGACACTTTCTGCTATCTGTTTTGGCAAATCACCAGACACACACAAATTAAACCTAATTGGACAGACAGATTGAGAAGTGACCCATAATTGGTTGAAGAGGGAGTACATTGATTTGACTGACTAATCAGCCTCTCCATCACAACATCACTACAGATGACAGCAATGACCCCTGCGTCATCCCCCAGTGCCCGTCGCAATAAGTAAGTCACAGAGGTTATCAGAGAGTGATTATGAATTTACATGGAAAATTAGCAGATAGTCTTCACAGTCACACAGTGGAGTTAGTTAACATAAATCACAAATTTACACAGATGAGAAGAATGAACCTGAGGATTAAATTAGTACTCCTGTTGCTGCTTAGGTTTCCTCTCAGCTATTTCCTCTATACACCATCACTCTGAATTACATTACATAGCGCTATGACAACAAAACATAATCAGTGTGGAAAATAACATTTTACCATCTACACCCAGTTTGTATATAATAAAACATGTAAAAATGTATTTTAATCAGAACTAATGTTTTGTTGCTAAGGATTCCACGATGCGGTTAGCCATTACGGCTGGGACTGCGAGTTTGTGTTCCATTTTTTTGTGTGGATTCCGCGAGTGCTAGCTGGCTGTACTACAGACACCTGTCGTCATCATGGGAAAGACTCATTGTTATCTTTTCATAAAACAACTGGTTGCAGTAAAGAGCCAACCTGTATACTAAGGAGATCCTGAGGGAAATTGTTGATTACCAACAGCTTTACGCTATGGAGAAACAACATACTCCATCATGGAAAGATCTGACTACATCACGAAATAACTTTAACCCCCCCCCAAAAAAAAAAACAATAGAGACTAGTGCTCTGGCTGGAATCCATGCAATACTGGAAAAGTTGTGTGAGGAGGTAGCAGAGCTGAGGGGTTTGGAGTTTAGCCAGAATGAAATGCTCACGCTCCAAGAAGAAATTCAGGCACTCAGAGCCATGGTAAAAATACACGATTCCAACATGAATTGTCTACTCAGGGAAAACAGGGTGATGAAGAAGTCGCTACTAGACATACAAAGTCGTAGCATGCGTGAAAATATTTTTTTCTGGGATTTCTGAGGACGCATCCAATAATCCAGAGAGCACGATCAGAGAATTCATGCAATCCACCTTGAAACTTCCTATAGAGACTGTAATAAAATATATATATATATATATATATATATATATATATATATATATATATATATATATATATATATATATATATATATATATATATATCAGCTTTATTTAACCAGGTAGGCCAGTTGAGCACAAGTTCTCATATACAAATGTGTCCTGGCCAAGATAAAGCAAAGCAGTGCGAAAAAACATCAAAAATAACAACACCAAGTTACACATGGGATAAACAAACATACAGTCAATAACACAATACAAAAATATATGTACAGTGTGTGCAAATGTAGTAAGATTAGAGAGGTATGGCAATAAATAGGCCATGGTGGCGAAATAATTTAAATGTAGCATCAACACTTGAGTGATAGATGTGCAGATGATGATGTGCAAGTAGAGATAGTGGGATGCAAAAGAGCAACAAATAACAATAAAACAAAATGGGGATGAGGTAGTTGGTTGGGCTATTTATGTATGGGCTGTGTACAGGTGCAGTGATCGGTAAGCTGCTCTGACAGCTGATGCTTAAAGTTAGTGAGGGAGATATAAGTATCCAGCTTCAGTGATTTTTGCAATTCGTTCCAGTCATTGGCAGCAGAGAACTGGAAAGAAAGGCGGCCAAAGGAGGTGTTGGCTTTGGGGATGACCAGTGAAATATACCTGCCGGAGTGCGTGTAAAATAGTAAATAATGGCTGCTTCTCAGAAAGGTTTGAATTGTCAAGAGGACTTAAACAAGGGTGTCCGCTGTCACCATATCTGTTCGCTATGGCCATCAACATGCCAGCTATTTAAATCAGATCCAATAACAACATTAGAAGATTAGAGGCTTAAAAACAAAGGTTTCCATGTATGCCGATGACTCAAGTTTTATGTTAAGTCCGCAAGCTAGATCCCTGCAATGTCTCATTGGAGATCTAGATAACTTTTCTGTACTCTCTGGACTAAAACCTAGTTATGATAAGGGTACAGTATTACGTATTGGATCTTAAAATAAATACAACTTTTACATTACCCTGCAGTTTATCTATAAAATGGGCTGATGGTGAAGTAGACATACTTGGTATTCATATCACAAAATATATATATAAGCTCTCCACAATGAATTTCAATTGAAAACTTAATAGACAAGATCCTGCAACCATAGAGAGGTAAATACCTGTATATTTATGGTAAAATTGCCCTGATTAACTCCTTAGTCATATCTCAGTTTACTCACTTACTTATGGCGTTGTCTACTCCTGATGATTAGTTTTTCAAATCATATGAGCAAAAAATATTTTGCTTTATCTTGGACTCTAAACCAGACAAAATAAAGCATGCCTATCTATATAATGAATATAAATTGGGTGGGTTGAGATTATTACATATAAAAGCACTAAACCTCTCTCAAAGCTACACATTCAAAAGTTTTACTTGAACCCTAAATGGTTCTCAAGTAGATTACTAAGAAAAGCAAGTAGATTACTAATAAATAAATACAAATTAAATTGCCTTTTTGCCTTTGTGCAGATTGCCATGTCTCATTTTCGATTAGTTGAAAATGCTACTTTTTTCAAAGTATCTCTCTTTTTCAAACAAGCATTGCAGAGCTGTCTACAATTTCAATTTCAGGTAGAGTTATGTCCTTCATGGTGTTATCAGAATTTTACGGGAAGGTCTGCGGAGTTATCAGAATTGTACGGCAAGGTCTGTACCGACACCATGGTACAGGATGTATGAGTTGATATATAAAACGCAAGATTCAAGACTTCGTGCTTTTCAGCTAAATGTATTATATATCATTCTTGCCACCAACAAAATGTTGAATATTTGGGGCATAAAATTTTGTTGTGAGGATACAGAATCAATAGACCATTTATTTTGGTATTGCCCTCAGGTAGCCTGTTTCTGGTCTCAGGTTCAGGAATGGCTGAATATGCATATCTTTGATCTATAATTGACCCTATAAATAGTACTGTTAGTAGATCTGGAGAGACCGGGTCAGTCAATTACTAATATACTAATACTCTTAGTAAAAGTATTTATCTTCAACTCACAATCTGTGCATTCGATTAGATAAATTGAAATTGTACGTTAAACATCACAGCATAGTTGAAAGATATGTGTTGCGTAGAAATCTTGAAGAGGGTGGCCAGCAGAGATAGATGTGATGGACTGAGGGAAGCTGACGGTTGGAATGTGGAATTAGAGAGTGGGAGTGGAGTTGCTGTGCGGGAGATAGAATGAAGGTCAAAGATAAAAGTTTTTTTTTAAAAGTCTAAATAAAACATGATAAAAAGTATGTTTGAATGACAATGAGGGACAATGTTTTTACAACAAATGCTGTTTTGCCTGAGGCGGATGCCGTGCAGTTGTTTGTACACATGCATATACACACACTCTCATTCAAATAAACACATACAAGAACACACACATACATGTAATAGTGCCAGACATGCACACAAGCACATACAGTTGGCATTGCTGTCATGATATTAGTTGTTCTTGATGTCTTTAGTTGTTTTTATTTTTGTTTGTTTAGTTTTTTTGAATTGATGTTTGCTGTTTTCTTCTGTCTTTTTCTTTTTTCTCTTTAGTTCATTATCTTGTTTGTTGGTGCATTGGGGGGTTCTTGGGGGTGAGGAATGGAATTAATTGTATTTTTTTATTAAAAAGTATTCTTGGTGGGGGGAGGGCTGTGGGAGGGGTCTCGAATGGGGACAGCAGCTATTGGGGACGTGTGGGGGGAATCTCGGAGGGTTCGGGTTCACGTTTTTTTTGGCCTGGTGGGAGATCTGTCAACGTGCCCTTGAGCAGGGCATTGACCCTGGATGCTTTTGTGTGTCGCTCTGAATGGGAGTCTGTTGGATGACTTGTGTGGTGTAGTTGTTGAGCGGCTTCACTGCAAGTATATTGTATGTTTCGGATTTTCAATCAAAATAAATAACAATAATCAAAATAAATAAATAAATACATTACATAACCCATAATGGGGCTCAGCTGGGTCCATTCTATTACAGTAAGTATGTTTCAAGCCCTGAGTTACAGATGCAACTCTGATGAGTGTTTTCTTCTTCTGTTTATTCACTAACTCAGCCATTCATCCTGCCAGGATCTATTGATTTCACTTCATTTAAATAATGACACCTTGCTTATGGGCTGTATCTATTCAGATCCATTCTAAATCCCTCAGCAGACAAGTGGCGTAAACACAATAACTCAGTCAAGTCCTCTGTGAGGTTTCTGAGACTTGTAATTCTGTGCCTCGGGTGGCCGGTAGCCAAGTGGTTAGGGGGTGGGCCAGTAACCAAAAGGTTGTTAGATCAAATCCCCGAGCTGACAGGGTAAAAATCTGTCGTTGTGTCCCTGAGCAAGGCAGTTAACCCACTGTTCCTCGTCCGTCATTGTCAATAAGAATTGTTATTAACTGACTTGCCTAGTAAAATAAAGGCCTAGTTAGAGAAAGGCCAATGAACTATTGCAAATCTATTCAAAATGTTGTATCAGGACTGCCCAAATGTGCCTAATTGGTTTATTCATACATTTTCAAGTTCATAATTATGCACTCTCCTCAAACAATAGCATAGTATTCTTTCACTGTAATAGCTATTGTATATTGGACAGTGCAGGCCGATTAACAAGAATTTAAGCTTTCTGCCCATATTAGATATGTATGTGTCCTGGGAATTTCTTGTGTTTCTTACAACATCATACTAATCACATTAGCCTATGTTAGCTCAACCTTCCCGAGGACGGGACACTGAACCTGTAGAGTCTTTAAACACCAACCTCTGCTAGACACCGTACTCAGTGGTGAAAAAAGTATCCAATTGTCATATATGAGTAAAAGTAAAGATAATTTAATAGAAAATGACTCAAGTAAAAGTAAAAGTCACCCAGTAAAATACTACTTGAGTAAAAGTCTAAAATAATTTGGTTTAACATATACTGAAGTGTCAAAAGTAAATGTAATTGCTAAAATATACTTAAGTATCAAAAGGAAAAGTATTAATCACTTCAAATTCCTTATATTAAGAAAACCAGACGGCAACATGTTCTTGTTTTTTAAATTTATGGATAGCCAGCGGCACACTCCAACACTCAGACATAATCTACAAACAAAGCATTTGTGTTTAGTGTTTAGTCAGATCAAAGGCAGTAGAGATGATAAGAGATGTTCTCTTGATACGTGTGTGAATATGACCATTTTCCTGCCTTGCTAAGCATTCATAATGTGACTAGTTCTTTTGGGTGTCAGGGAAAATGTATGGAGTAAAAAGTACATTATTTTCTTTAGGAATGTAGTGTAGTGAAAGTAAAAGTTGTCCAAAATATAAATTGTAAAGTACAAATACCACCCAAAAAGACTTAAGTAGTACTTTAAAGTACTTTTACTTAAGTACTTTGCAAGACTGACAAATATAGCTAGGATATTATACTAAAAGTTTCACCTGACTGGTAGTTTGGCAGGTAGAGTAGGGAACTATGGAACATTCAGGGATGTGAGGGTATGAGCTTGAATACTGTTGAAGCTCCACTAATGGAAAATGGTTTATGTGAAACCACACTTTCTACGCTGTTGTTGTCACGTTGTTCGTAATAATGATGGTCGGACCAAGGCGCAGCGTATGTTGAGTTCCACATATTTGAATGAAAGTGAAACAAAGCAATGACAAAAACAAATAAACAATAAACTAACCACGAACCGTGACTACAGAGATGCTATGTGCACAAACTCAAAACACAATGCAAATGAAGTATGATCCCCACTTAGAGACAACGATTACTAGCTGCCTCCAATTGGGAATCATACACAAACCCCAACATAGAAGAGAAATCTAGAACCCCACATAGAAATAATAAACTAGTCTAAAACCCCTAGTCACATCCTGACCTACTCTACCATAGAAAATATAGGCTTTCTATGGTCAGGACGTGACAGTTGTTATTTAGTATAGTATACATTTCTGTTTTAAGCATCCTAAATAATGCCATAGATTTCGTATTTGAAAAAGAGTCAACTTGAATGTAAAAAAGGTCTGAGCATGATGTTAACAACAAACCTGGTATTCCAACTGATTATAGGCTACTAAAGCCAAGGACTTAATGGTGCGCCACAGAATTTGATAAAAATTGTGGAGAAAAAATAGCCACAGACATGTGCTTTGGTTACTGGCCAACAAATCTACATCCTTATATTCCCCAGGTCAATTTTTGAGGTAATTTTATATTTAATTTGAAATGACTCATTAAAACATTTGATAATTATGGGCACAGGTCACAGAGAGCTCTGCCAGCGTACAGAGTAGAATAGATTGCAAAATTATAGTTCACTGATTAGCATTGGTGGGTTGAATAGCTTGGTAAAATCAAATCCATGTTTACAATTCCTGTTATGGAGCCTTCTATGCTGAGATCAGTGCCAATCTGCAGTGCTGAGGTTCTGAGGACAGACAGATCTTTTGATAGCAGGTTGGGTGTGATGCATACAGGTCAGCTCAATTGGAACCTGAGGTTGTTTGGATAGTGTACTCATCTAGTTATAATAATAATAATATATGCCATTTACCAGACGCTTTCATCCAAAGCGACTTACAGTCATGTGTGCATACATTCTACGTATGGGTGGTCGCGGGGATTGAACCCACTACCCTGGCATTACAAGCGCCATGCTCTACCAACTGAGCTACAGAAGGACCACCTAGTTAGTCACACGGTGACGTCAGAATATGTTTCATCTTCATTTTTCCACTGAATCGAGTGTGTTTGCATGTGTGTCATGGAAAATTATGGACCAATCCCATCAGAACTACTCTCTCTAAAAGCTTTCAAACTGCTCCCTGGTCTGCGACTCATTACACACAGCTTCCTGCTCTTTGAGGGCTAGTTTGACAGAGCTTCGTAACACGCGCGTGTGCGCACACATATGTTATGACACTGCCCAATTACCGGCTAGGTGATGATGAAAGGTCTATGCTGTTGAGAGGTTGACCACTAAGTGGAAAGTTCTCCCTCCACTCACTCAATACAGACCGACCTGGACTTTCATACAGAGAGAGACAGAGAGACGCTGAGAGAAAGTAGTCGGTAAAGGAAAGAGAGGGAGAGGGGAGAGGGGAAGAGACCGGAAGGGAGGGACAGATGGAGAGGGAGAGTAGAATAAAGAGACAGAGGGAGAGGGGAGAGGGGAAGAGACCGGAAGGGAGGGACAGATGGAGAGGGGAGAGGGGAAGAGACCGGAAGGGAGGGACAGATGGAGAGGGGAGAGGGAAGAGACCGGAAGGGAGGGACAGATGGAGAGGGAGAGGGGAAGAGACCGGAAGGGAGGGACAGATGGAGAGGGGAGAGGGGAAGAGACCGGAAGGGAGGGACAGATGGAGAGGGGAGAGGGGAAGAGACCGGAAGGGAGGGACAGATGGAGAGGGGAGAGGGGAAGAGACCGGAAGGGAGGGACAGATGGAGAGGGGAGAGGGGAAGAGACAGGAAGGGAGGGACAGATGGAGAGGGGAGAGGGGAAGAGACCGGAAGGGAGGGACAGATGGAGAGGGGAGGGGGAAGAGACCGGAAGGGAGGGACAGATGGAGAGGGGAGAGGGGAAGAGACCGGAAGGGAGGGACAGATGGAGAGGGGAGAGGGAAGAGACCGGAAGGGAGGGACAGATGGAGAGGGGAGAGGGGAAGAGACAGGAAGGGAGGGACAGATGGAGAGGGGAGAGGGGAAGAGACCGGAAGGGAGGGACAGATGGAGAGGGGAGAGGGAAGAGACCGGAAGGGAGGGACAGATGGAGAGGGGAGAGGGGAAGAGACCGGAAGGGAGGGACAGATGGAGAGGGGAGAGGGGAAGAGACCGGAAGGGAGGGACAGATGGAGAGGGAGAGTAGAATAAAGAGACAGAGGGAGAGGGGAGAGGGGAAGAGACCGGAAGGGAGGGACAGATGGAGAGGGAGAGTAGAATAAAGAGACAGAGGGAGAGGGGAGAGGGGAAGAGACCGGAAGGGAGGGACAGATGGAGAGGGGAGGGGGAAGAGACCGGAAGGGAGGGACAGATGGAGAGGGGAGAGGGAAGAGACCGAAGGGAGGGACAGATGGAGAGGGAGAGTAGAATAAAGAGACAGAGGGAGAGGGGAGAGGGGAAGAGACCGGAAGGGAGGGACAGATGGAGAGGGAGAGTAGAATAAAGAGACAGAGGGATAGTGCCGACTCCTTTCTCTACCAATTGCGGCATAAGAATAGTGAATGGAAAATGGAGGGAGTGTTTTGGAAAACGACATAAATATAGCCAGGAGTGTGTTTATTACAGGAGGTAGATGACAGAGTACAGAGCTGATGGGGCTAGATCACTAAAGATGATTATGATCCCCATCATGACATGGCCTGTCCTGTCCCACTCAACACACAGACACACAGACACACAGACACACAGACACACTACAAACACACACACACACTCTAGGAGCTATTAAAGATCATCTGAGGGTTGTGCTATTAATGTCCTTTCATTTTGTCCTGACATATCCTAAAAGCCTGTACATTGTTACTTTGGCATAAAATTGTGGTAATAGTTTTGAATGTCTGACAATTACAGTACCAATAATTACTATACCATTTGAAAAGACTATTAGGATGAATCTATTTTTGGACTGTTGGATAGTAGGAAAGTGGAAAGCAGTCCTCTTCCTAGCCTAATGCTGCATAACCTTCTCACACTAGGCACATGCGGAGACAAATGGCTGGGTAGACAACGTGTTCTCCCTTTACCTTGCCTCACATGGCCAGTGTAATTGTGGGACCCTCCATTGTTCTTTACAGTGCTTTTCTAAATCTCAAAGTTATTTACATCGACTGCATCTACACCGCACCGCATGTAAACATGAACCCCAAGTAATAATTCAAGACTAGAAAAGGAACATTTTCTGAAGTAAAACTGTGCTTGCTTCAGCTGTCTGTAAGAGGTAGACCTATGACTGTAATAATTGATGCTGAAGCAAGCACATTAATTAAATGTGTGGCGCTAGTGGCTCTAAAGACAGCTTGCTAGTAGTAAATGTATTATAGTCTACATACCTGGAGTAGACTTTCTATAGTTGCTGGTTATTGTCCAAAAAGGGATGGTGTCGGTCTGTCCGGTTCTGTTTTGGTTTTGTTGCTAGTTTCAAAGTTCAAACTTACTAGTCAGTCAGCCAGCCAGCCAAACCGGTGTGGTGATACTGATGGGTTCCCAGAACTGATGGCTTCTACATACTAGGTTAGGAGAACTAACACAGAAGTTTAGGGGGGAATTAGCATCGCAGGTTAGGAGAATTAGGTTAAGGTTAGTAAAGGGTTAGGCTTAGTTAAAATGCTACAGCTGTCCCCAACTCGACTCGAACATGCAATTATTGGTCCATATGACCAAATATCTAGACGCAACCGTAAAAGCCATCAGTTCCAAGAAACTGTCAGTATTACACACCGGGCAGAGACTGAAAAAGCCCTCTCTCTGAAACTCGTTTTGATTGGTTGAGAAAGGTGATTCACGAGGACACGCCTTCATACCTTTAAAAGTGAGGGAGTTATTTTATGCTGACCCGGGTTGAAATCGTGCGAAAGACGGGATGGAGGAGTGCCCTTCTTAAATCAAACAGTAATCTGCGGTGCTCTGTCATGTTGTCAACAAGGCAGCATAGTGCATCGTCCAGAAACATGCAACATGTCATTACCATAAAACCAATGTTGTTATTTTAGAACCATTTTTCATTGGGAAGGCAGTTAATGTCATTTATTAAAAGCAATCTATTTTGCATGAGAAAACACAGAATCCTACTCATTCCTCCACATGCTTAATTACGTCACTGGTTTTGAGCCGGGTTTGCCATCAGACAGAGCTGGTATCTTTTTTTAAATAGTTTTTATTTAACCTTTATTTAAGTAGGCAAGTTAGTTAAGAACAAATTCTTATTTACAACGACGGCCTACCCCGGGACAAACCCGGGCGACACTATGGGACTCCCAATCACGGCCGCATGTGATGGAGCCTGGATTCGAACCAGGTACTCCAGTGACGCCTCCTGCACTGAGATGCAGTGTCTTAGGCCACCTGGCTCAAGTCCGAGAGGCAACCCGGTTCCAAATCCAATACAATCAACTTTCAGCTGGTGCAAAACACGTGTACATGGTCGCCCAGGCAAGATTAATCGAATCCCCGTACACATCCTATTCCTGGTAGGCGTCAGGAACACTGATGGTAAAGACTGGCCAATGGTTGACTTGACTTTTGAATCATAGACCATCAGATCTATACCTAGTTCAATCATTTATTTGTAGATTAAAATCAATCATTTAAATCTACCACCAGTAGATAGCCTAGCAATTACCTATGGTATTATAGCATTAGATTAGCATAATTATATTGTTCTCAGCTCTGTCTTTCATTTCACCTTCACCTTTTAATGTAATGACCATATTTAAGACCATCTAGTTCATTTTCTTTTGATGATATATTTTGTACAGAAAAACCATAGCAGGACCTGTGCTTCTTAGAGACACACAGGATGTCAGGAGGAATGTTCCATACTACCTAACAGACACCAGGGGCAATTCACAGTATAGCTGCATAGCAGCAAATACCCCCATCAGGGGGTCAAAGGTTGATTCCTGGTTCATTTCTGTCCTGGAGGAGGATTGGTTGGTGTCACTGTGGCGGATTGGTGTCTGACACATTAATGTACTAAGTGGTGCTTGGTTTTAGAACATTGGTTTTTCTATTTGTCATTGTTATTGTCTATTTGTTTTTGTGTCAATAAGTCAACCAATCAATATGACATTTCCCAGAAGTCAATGGAAAAATATTGATGGTTTACAGAGAGTTCAATAAGTATATAATACAATTGTTGAAGAGATGTTTAGAAAACAGAGTGCGTCCTATTGTACAGTACAAGTCAAAAGTTTGGACACGCCTAATCATTCAAGTGTTTTTCTTTATTTGTACTATTTTCTACAATGTAGAATAATAGTTAAGACATCACAACTATGAAATAACACATATTGAATCATGTAGTAACCAAAAGAGTGTTAACCTCTCTGGGATATGTGGGATGGTAACGTCCCACCTCGCAAACAGCCAGTGGAATTGCAGGGCGACAAATTCAAACAACAGAAATCTCATAATTAAAATTCCTCAAACATACAAGTATTACACACCATTTTAAAGATACACTTCTTGTTAATCCAGCCATAGTCTCTGATTTCAAAAAGGCTTTACACCGAAAGCACACTGCGATTATGTTAGGCAGCGCCTAGCCACAGAAAACGATACAGTCATTTTCCAAAAATAAAAAAATTAATCACTAACCATTGATGATTTTCACCGGATGGCACTCCCAGGACTCCATGTTAGACAATAAATGTGTGTTTTGTTTGATAAAGTTAATCTTTATGTCCAAATACCTCCTTTTTGTTTGTGCGTTTAGTCCAGTAATCCAAATGCACAAGGCGCGGGCACTAAGTCCAGATGAAAAGTCAAAAAAGTTCCTATTACAGTTTGTAGAAACATGTTTTTTGTATATCTATGGGGTTTTGGTATGACTAGGTAAATGTAGGTCTATGGAGGCCTGTATGGGTTCCCAAGCAGAGGCAGCTGTTTATCGTTGTCTCTGATTGGGGATCCTATTTAGGTTGCCAATTTCCATTTCGGTTTTGTGGGTTATTGTCTATGTGTAGTTGCATGTCAGCACTAGTTGTTTATAGATTCACGGTCAGTTTGTTGTTTTCTTAGTTTGTTTAAGTGTTCTTCGTTAAATAAAAGAAGAATGTATTCCAATCACGCTGCGCCTTGGTCCCCTCATTATGACGACCGTGACAGAATAACCCACCAAACCAGGACCAAGCAGCATGAAAAGGAGGAACAGCGCTTAATGGGGAAATGGACCTGGGAGGAGATATTAGATGGAGCAGGATCCTGGACCCAGCCAGGGGAGTATCGCCATCCTACGGAGGAGTTAGAGGCAGCGAAAGCAGAACAGCGATAATACGAGGATAAATACCGGAGAATAGAGGAACAGCGACGATATGAAGGTACACGGCTAGCAAGCCTCCAACAACGGTCCCCAGCCCGGGGTCTCCAGCGTCAGTCCCCAGTCCAGGGTCTCCAACGACGGTCCCCAGTCCAGAAAATTTGGCGATGATCCACGCAGCGAGGGTCCCAAGGGGCCTACGGCGAGGATCCGCAGTCCAGAGCCTCCGACGATGATCCACAGGTCAGCGCTACAAGAGCGGACTCAATGTAAAGAAGGTGGGTGGCGTCCAGAACCAGAGCTGCCACCGAGGTTAGATGCCCACCCAGACCCTCCCATATAGGTTTAGGTTTGCGGCTGGAAGTCCGCACCTTTGCGGGGGGGGGGCTTTAGTTATGACTTTAGTTATAACCCTGACTTTAGTTATCTTTGTTTTCGTTATTATTTTGGTTAGGTCAGGGTGTGACGAGGGTGGTATTACACCCCAGTGGTAACGGATTACAAAATGTCTCCCCATTACATGCATTGTCACACAGTGCGGCTCAATGAAACATAGCATAACTTGTAAAACAGCCACTGCAGCCGTGCGCACCACATCTGGAGCTCATTGTTTCATTTTGACGTTTCATTTGGCCGCCATTGGTTCAACTCGCTAGGCGTTAAGTCTTATATTATTACCCTGCGATAATGTGTTCTCGGTGGAGTACTGATAGGCAGGTTGACGTTTATTGGGATGTATCTTGTCAGAGCAGAGCTGAGCGATTTATACTAGATGGACCAACTGCAAAGTCAAAGTTGGCTATATATTGTAAAAATGTATGAAATCCAAAATGTGCTTTTTTTTTTATTTAAAGTTAGGTTTAAGCATAAGGTTAGCAGTGTGGTTAAGGCTAGGGTTAAGGATAGAATTAAAATCTGACTTCATGACTTTGCGGCTGTGCCGGCTAGTTACTACCTTGTAGAGCTGCCTCGAGTATATAAGTCATCACAATAAAGCCAACCTGCTACTCATAGGTTCAGCCCAGAGGAAAGCAATCTGCAAACAGAATGAGGCGGTGTTGTTTGAGAGGGATACTGGGACGTAATGATCTGGTGAGGGAGGGGGTGGTAGGAAGGATGTGATGTGGGGAAGAGGACTTTACAGTAGATATTCTGCCCCCCCCCAAAAAAAATGCTCCCCTTCCCTACCTTTATTGACGTGCGTCGATCATTCTCTTGCTCTATTCACATTTGCAGGCTCTCTCTCCCTGTCTCTCCCTAGGGGAAATTGGAAATAAGCCCCTTCAAATAGATTGGTATACAAATCAGCATGTGCTGTACATACACTGAACTTTTTAGTTCTTTAGTTCTTTGTAGAGCCCAAAACACAGCTTGCATTTTTTCCTAGTTCGCTCATTTTCTCAAGGTCAAAACACTCATAATTCAGGTCGTACCATTCAGACAGACAGGAATGTCATGATTGCATGCGTGTTCGTGTACGTGTATGTGTATGTGAGCGAGAGAAGGAGAGAGAGAGAGAGAGAGAGAGAGAGAGAGAGAGAGAGAGAGAGAGAGAGAGAGAGAGAGAGAGAGAGAGAGAGAGAGAGAGAGAGAGAGAGAGAGAGAGAGAGAGAGAGAGAGAGATGTCTGCATGTCTGCAAGCATGCCTTTACACACACATTGCCTTGCTGATATAGGGTGTGATTTGTTCCACAGTTGGATGTCAGAGGTTATGTTTTCTCCATCATTAATCTTGGACAACTTTGCTTCCTGTGATCATTATACCATTCCCTCCCTGACTTCAGACGGAAATGTGTTTTTGATGCTCTCCTCTTCTCTCTCCCCCATCCCTCTATCCTCTCTTCTTCTCTGCCCTCAGTTCAGAGGGGTTGTTATTAGCTGGTCATTACTAGATGTTCCTTAGAGACGTAAATTGGCTGTTGTTGTGGTTGTTGTTTTGTGTGAGATGGGGTTTAGAGTCAGAGGACACACAGAGGTCCCTCCTTTTTGATTTGTAGAGTTTGATTGGGTGATTTGGAGCTTTCCAAATGGGAGAGAAAAATACATTTCTCTTTCTGACTGTCTTTGGAGACAGTATTTCTGACTGATGTTGGGATGCACTGAGAAGACAAAACTATTAGTGACTGCGTAACATTATAAAATATGTTTACAACACAAGACATTTTGGAAAGATTGATACATGTTAAATGCATTTTGAATTCAGCCTGTAACATAATAAAGTGGAATAAGTCAAGGGTATGAATACTTTCTGAAAGCACCGCATTTCTATGTCCCTGCTTACTGAACAGCGCAATCTATCACTGTAGAAATACAGTAGATAGACCCAATCCATAACTGTCAGAACGTCCATGTGTGATGTTCATTGTCTGCATAAGAGAGCTAGAGAGCACAAATTAATGTCTGTGATTGAGTGGTTATTTTTTCCTGTCTAGAGGCAGAAAGATACATTTAGCTCTCAACATCTCTTTCACATACACTTACTTCACAACAGACTGGGGACAAGGTTAACTATCTCTAGACATGCTTGGATTACTGTATCGTTATAGACCCAAATTAGGAACACTGTATAGGCATTACTCCAAAGTAACTTTGAGGCAATACAACAGTACACCTACTAGGTTGTAACAGGGTAATGCTACATTGGTTCTTTAGGATATACTCTGGTATGAGACCTATAAAGGGTTGACAGAATGTGTCGAGGGTTTCCTCTCTCTCTCTCTTCACCCATTTTGCAATCTCTCTCTCTCTTTCGCTCTGTCTCTCTCTAATTAATTTTCCATCCATTGTGTTGTTGACCCAGCTTGTGGTTCTCTATTAAATGAAACCTGCTTCGTGTTCTGCATTCATTATAAAGGGGCTCTTAGTTTCTAAGCATTACTTTGGTGATGTCTCAATGTTTTCCCTTAGTATTGTTTGTTTTCAATAAAATTGGAAACATTTCTAAAAACATGTTTTCACTTTGTCATTATAGGGTACTGTGAGTAGATCAGTGAGAAAACATTGAATGAATGCATTTTGAATTCAGCCTGTAACATAATAAAGTGGAATAAGTATGAATAATTTCTGAAAGCACCGTATTACAGCTAACTGATACAGTTGATCTCCTCTATATTGCTCTGAAAGACACCATTTCACACAGAGAGTACAAACAGCAACGTTAGTTACAGTACAGGCTACTATAACTTGACATAAGTAGTCCAGTGACTTCTCATCGCACTCAGCATGCATTATGACAATGGTACTATAGCATGAGGGGTTGTTAGATGGTAGACTAAGGAAGTATAGTAGACAGTTGGCAAAGAGAGGCTTTATTTTAATTCAATAACATTACACGTGAAAGCAAAATTAGTTCCAGCTGGATGTGACCAGTTTCAAATACATATTTAAAAACTGTAAATGCAGCAGAAGCAGTCTCTGCAGTCACTAACACTGTTTACACCAATAGAGAGAGAGAAATACATTTTTCTTCAATTGTACAGCTAATTTCCTGCAATTCTACACATTTTGCCATGGGGTAGAGAGAAATGTTTGTAGTTTAAAGCTAATGTCCTGAAATTCTACACATTTTTCCATAACCTTTACCATTAATATGATATCTGAGTGAGAGGGAAAATCAATGGGGGCCCCCTGGAGGTCTACAAGTTTAGATAGCTGGCTAGACTGATTTACCAATCTAAAAAAGGTCAGCTGATGGCCGTCAGGCTACAAAAATGTAATATGTTTTTATAGTCACTAGACTGTCAGTGACTGACATAACAAGAAAACAAGAAAAAAACTGCTGATGCACAACCAAGTTTCGAAATTGTATTCTACTATTACTATTCTACATTACTATTCTACATTACTATTCTACTATTACTTTTCTACATTACTATTCTATTCCATATTACTATTCTACATTACTATTCTACGATTACTATTCTACGATTACTATTCTACATTACTATTCTACTATTACTATTCTAAATTACTATTCTACTATTACTTTTCTACATTACTATTCTAACATTACTATTCTACATTACTATTCTACATTACTATTCTATGATTACTATTCTACATTACAATTCTACATTACTATTCTACATTACTATTCTACTATTACTATTCTACTATTACTATTCTACATTATTATTCTACTATTACTATTCTACGATTACTATTCTACTATTACTATTCTACATTACCATTCTACTATTACTATTCTACATTACTATTCTACTATTACTATTCTACATTACTATTCTACTATTACTATTCTACTATTACTATTCTACATTACTATTCTACTATTACTATTCTACTATTACTATTCTACATTATTATTCTACTATTACTATTCTACATTACTATTCTACTATTACTGTTCTACATTTCTATTCTACTATTACTATTCTACATTACTATTCTACTATTACTATTCTACATTACTATTCTACTACGACAGTAAGTTGAGATCCAGGCAGATTTCCTAAAAATGTTTTAGGTCGAGGCCACTAGAGGCCGGGGATCCTAAGTGATCGCTTATGTTGCTTACGCCTAGGGCCGGCCCTGCACGCACACATGCACACAGAAAAACACACATACATTTAGAACATCTGCAAAAGCCTACATGCAAACCAGACAAACCTCAAGTGGAGCGATAGCACATCTTCTGTGTCTCTGCCAAGTCAGAAACATTGGGCAGTAGCTGTAACAACAATCATAATAGCTATATATCAGTGCTGGCACAGGAGAGAGAGAGAGGCAGAGCAGGTTGGGCCTCTCCCAACAGAGAGCTGTGTAGCCTAAGCCAGAACGGAAAACGAGACACTCTGAAGCGCATGTAAACATCCAGGGCCCTTTACCGCTGCAGAGCAACACAAACACACACACTGCAGCACAGCAGCAGAAAAACACAACCACACCACATGTCTGGCCGTGAGAGTCATAGCATCTCACTGGTATGAAACACGCTCATACAGAGCAGGCTACTTACACAGCAGTCATACACACATGGAGACACACAAGCATGCACACACAAACACACACAAACAGCCCCCACACATTCTATGGTGGAGTTCCCACATGCCTTCATCTACCCCTCGCAACTCAACACAGACACAGACACAGACACAGACACAGACACAGACACAGACACAGACACAGACACAGACACAGACACAGACACAGACACAGACACAGACACAGACACAGACACAGACACAGACACAGACACAGAGACACACACACACACACACACACACACACACACACACACACACACACACACACACACACACACACACACACACACACACACACACACACACACACACACACACACACACACACACAAACACACACAAACACACACACACTTAAGGCAATGGTGGCCTTGAGACTGTGACCAATGGAGTAGATCTAAATATGCCCCCTTCCTCCTTCTCCTTCTCCTCCTCCCCCTTCTCCTCATCTCCTCCCCCTCTTCTCCTCATCTCCCCCTTCTCCTCATCTCATCTCCTCCCCCTCATCTCCTCGCCCTCTTCTCCTCATCTTCTCCCCCTCTTCTCCTCATCTCCTCCCCCTCTTCTCCTCATCTCCTCCCCCTCTTCTCCTCATCTTCTCCCCCTCTTCTCCTCATCTCCTCCCCCTCATCTCCTCGCCCTCTTCTCCTCATCTTATCCACCTCTTCTCCTCAACACTTCCCCCTCTTCTCCTCATCTCCCCCTTCTCCTCATCTCATCTCCTCCCCCTCATCTCCTCGCCCTCTTCTCCTCACCTCCTCCCCCTCTTCTCCTCATCTCCTCCCCCTCTTCTCCTCATCTTCTCCCCCTCTTCTCCTCATCTCCTCATCTCCTCCCCTTCTTCTCCTCCTCCAACACTTCATCCTCTTAGCCTTGCCTGCAGTACAACAGTCCACTCAGATTCTTAGACATACCCACAATGTTACACTCTACCCTATATCACTGAGACTTTAGACAGACACCTCCCAAATAGAATATCCCCAAACGTGTTTGAACAATTGTAAATTATTTTCTATTCTCATATGCACACACATGGACATCTACAATTCCATATATATAGTATGGTGCATTGACAGCCATTGTGCATTGTGTTTCTCCCTCAAAGTGTATGACAACCAAATGACTAAAGCTTCTCCACTGCAACCGAGGTGGGTTAGACATTACTGACACTCCCCTGGGTTCAGTTTTCTGTCATGTTGGCATTATAGATTTACACACACCCTAGTTTCAATCCAAATATGTTTTGTTTTCTCAGAAGGCCATTAACTATCCAAACATGGATTCAGAAAACAGGCAATTGCATTGTCATTCTGTGCCAGCATACGTTGATTGGGAGGTACAATGAATCATCCTTCACAAAGCCAATGAATCATCCCGTAAAAGCAGCAATTAGTGTATCTGCCCCATTATACAAAGGAACAACTGAGATTAGAATCTGTAAAGTGTCCTAACATGTCTCTGAGGGAACTCGTCCTTTAAAATAACCCTGATGATGAATGACATTCTGCAGTGGAGCAGTGGCATCTTTATCTCTCATTGATAACTGACAGAAAATTATAGAAATTAAACACAAAATAGATGTAATATCTGTAGATTAAAACAAGGCTGTGTGTGTGTGTGTGTGTGTGTGTGTGTGTGTGTGTGTGTGTGTGTGTGTGTGTGTGTGTGTGTGTGTGTGTGTGTGTGTGTGTGTGTGTGTGTGTGTGTGTGTGTGTGTGTGTGTGTGTGTGTGTGTGTGTGTGTGTGTGTGTGTGTGTGTGTGTGTGTGTGTGTGTGTACATGCAAATTACTTTCGGTGTCATTTTCATTTCCTTTGTTCACTTCTGAAAATAATAAAGGGCAAATTGTTTGTGAATCTGTCGAATCCCTGTGACAGTGGGTCTGACCGGACATATCCTGTGTTTTTGGTGCACTTGTTAAATGCCACTGTGAGGACCAAATGAATTGCGTCTTTTTTTGTGTGTGTGTCAGACACTGACCTTTTCTAAGGATATTATTCTAATAGCTTTCCCATATGAAATGAAGTCCTGCCTTATCACTAACCTTTAGAGGAATTCTACTGTGTTTTCTTCCTATTCGCTTCCTCAGGCTGTTCAGTCTACAGCACATTGGAAGAGTTTATAATGTGTATAATGATCGGAGTATGTGGACAGCTGCTCGTCGAACATCTCATTACAAAATCATGGGCATTAATATGGAGTTGGTCCCCTCTTTGCTGCTATAACAGCCTCCACTCTTCTGGAACGGCTTTCCACTAGATGTTGGAACATTGCTGCAGGGACTTGCTTCGATTCAGCCATGAGAGCATTAGAGAGGTCGGGCGTTGATGTTGGGCGATTAGGCCTGTCTTGCAGTCGGCATTCCAATTCATCCCAAAGGTGTTTGATGGGGTTGAGGTCAGGGCTCTGTTTAGGCATGTCAAGTTTTTTCACACTGATCTCGACAGCGTAGCCTAGTGGTTAGAGCGTTGGACTAGGAACCGGAAGGTTGCGAGTTCAAACCCCCGAGCTGACAAGGTACAAATCTGTCGTTCTGCCCCTGAACAGGCAGTTAACCCACTGTTCCCAGGCCGTCATTGAAAATAAGAATATGTTCTTAACTGACTTGCCTGGTTAAATAAAGGTAAAATAAAAAAATAAAAATAAAAACATTCCTGTATGGACTTTGCTTTGTGGTATTGTCATGCTGAAACAGGAAAGGGCCTTTCCCAAACTGTTGCCACAAAGTAGGAAGCATGGAATCGTCTAGAATGTAAGGTTATGCTGTAGCGTTAAGATTTCCCTTAACTGGAACAAAGGGGCGTAGCCCGGACCATGAAAAACTGCCCCAGACCATTATTCCTCCTCCATCAAACTTTACAGTTGGCACTATGCATTGGCGCAGGTAGCATTCTCCAGGCATCCGCCAAACCCAGGTTTGTCCATCGGACTGCCAGATGGTAAAGCATGATTCATCACTCCAGGAACGCATTTCCACTGCTCCAGAGTGCAATGGCGGCCAGCTTTACACCACTCCAGCTGACGCTTGGCGTTGCGCATTTTGAACTTATGCTTGTGTGTGGCCATGGAAACCCATTTCATTAAGCTCCTGACGAAAAGTTATTGTGCTGAAATTGCATCCAGAGGCAGTTTGGAATTCGGTAGTGAGTGTTGCAACCGAGGACAGACAATTTTTACGTGCTACACGCTTCAACATATGGCGGTCCTGATCTGTGAGCTTGTGTGGCCTACCACTTCATGGCTGAGCCGTTGTTGCTCCTAGACGTTTCCACTTCACAATAATAGCACTTGCAGTTGACCTGTGCAACTCTAGCAGGGAAGAAATTTTGACGAACTGACTTGTTGGAAAGGTGGCATCCAATGATTGTGCCACATTAAAAGTCGCTGAACTCTTCAGTACGGACCATTTTACTGCCAATGTTTGTCTATTGAGATTGTATAGCTGTGTGCTCAATTCTACACACCTGTCAGCAACGGCGTGGCTGAAATAGCACTAGTTTGAAGGGGTGTCCACATACTTTTGTTTATGTACTGCAGTGTATTTTGTTTTGCTATCTTTGTGACGGGGGATAATATAGAAAAAAAATAAAGAAAGGAGACAGTGTGAGTGTGTGTAGCAAAGTCATAACACTGAACATTCTCTCTGCCACCATTGGAAAATCAGCATCTCTTATCTGATGTTGAGGAGGGCTTTCCGATCCTGGGAATACCGCCCCAATGCATTAAGCATTCTGTAGGCATACGCCACCAGCAGAGGCATTAATATCTCATGTCTCTTGTGTGTGTGTGTGGGTGGGTGTGTGTGAGTGTGTGAGAGAGAGAGATCCCACTCATTTACCTCTGTTTCAATCTGTTCCACAGAATGACGCTACCACTGGGATAGAGAGTAAGTAAGTCTGTGTTATTTGTCTTTGTTCTCATAAAACCATAATGGAAGGAGCTAGAGAGGTCATTGTAGTAGTGCATTGCTTTATCTTCCTACAAGATGTAATGCAAAGATGCACTCACAAAATGAAATCCAAATCAAGATCACAGTGTATAAATCAGAGCCACATCCCGCCAAGTTACTTTACACCTTTGCCTGAATCTGGTGAATGTTCCTCTCTCTCCCCCGCACACTCTCTCATGCTCCCCGGGCTCTGCTCTGACATCTGGGGGATATTTGCTTAAAGTACATTCTCTCTCCAGGCTGTATGTCTGCCTGAAAACCCTCTCTGCTCACTACTCTGCTCTCTGCTCTCTCATTCTGTCCCTGCATACCACTCCAGGCTGAAGCCTTCCCCACGACTCTGACATCTATGCCACAGTTAGCAGATGAAAGGGGAACAGAGAGAAACGGATGAGGCAGAGAAGGTCAGTGGGCAGATCTGAGTGCCTCCGGTGCGCTGAGGATGAGTAGTAATTAGTCAACAGTGTCCATGTGAGATAAGCTTGGGGAAGGCTTTGAGTGTGACTCCTCTCCCCCTCTCTCCCTGGAGGGGACGATTTTTAACACAACACACTCTGTTTTTTTTGCTGGAGGAGGAGGAGCGTGAGCAGCAGATGGTTGTTATTCAGCAGCGATAATGTTGAGCCAAGGAGAGGAGATACTGAATAATTGTTTTTCAAAGGAAACCTGTCCTATACCCTACACTCAGCCTCAGAGATGAAGGATGAAGGCCCCATGCCATCTAATCACCGTCTCTTGACCCAGTCCCCTAGATTAAGGCAAAGTTCTGTTTCTACATGGTCTACTCACAACACAATATCAACAATGGAGATTAAAACAAATCATGAGAGATTTTAGATTCCATACATGCATTTGGGGCAGCCACACAGAACAGGCTCTTGTCTGTACTGCTCAAATACATTATGGACCTACTCTCGTCAAATATTACCTCACAAAAGCACAACATACATATTTCTTTGTGAAATTGACAGCATTCCACTCTCACGGGCTGAGGACAACAAAATTAGTACAAGTAGAGTGGATGAGGCAGAGACTAAGGGGTGTGTCTGAAATGGAACCCTATCACCTAAATAGTGCACTACTTTTGGCCATAGTGTATTATTGTAGGGAATAAGATGCTACTTCAGACACAACCACATGCATGAACGAAAATGCCAACCTGACCAAGAGAAACGCCCAAAAGAGACCATCTAATATGAAGAACAATGTGTCGCATTCTGTAGCCAGATTAAAGACATAATAAGGGTATGTTTCGTAACTCAGAGAGAGCAGTCATGTTCAGTCAAAAACATCTGATTTGAATTTGAAAAAGGGACACGCGGATTTGAAAACGTCAGCCTCCAAATAGTATAATCTACAACATGATGTCATTTTTACACAGCTGCATAAGCAGGTGATTTGGGCTAAATCGACACTGTAACAAATTGTCGTAGGCAGAGAAAGAATCTCATTAACATACTGTATTTTGAGGCGTGTCCCATTGGTGAGAATGCTATATCTCACAGAATACAGTACCCTATCATATTTTTTGTCTAAAAACTTGTGTAAAAACGAGCTAAACAAGAACATACACACTGAGTGTACAAAGCATTAAGAACAGCTGCTCTTTCCATGACATAGACTGACCAGGTGAATCCAGGTGAAAGCTATGATCCCTTATTGATATCACTTGTTACATCTACTTCAATCAGTGTAGATGAAGGCGAGCCAATTGAGACATGGATTGTGTAGGTGTTCCATTCAGAGGGTGAATGGGTACGACAAAAGATTTCAGTGCCTTTGAACAGAGTCTGGTAGTAAGTGTCAGGTGCACCGGTTTGTGTGTGTCAAGAACGGCACTGTGGCTCGTTTTTTCACTCTCAACAGTTTCCCGTGTGTATCAAGAATGGTCCTCCACCCAAAGGACATCCAGCCAACTTGGCACAACTGTGGGAAGCATTGGAGTCAACATTGGCCTGCATCCCTGTGGAACGATTTTGACACCTTGTAGAGTCCATGCCCCGACGAATTGAGTCTGTTCCTAGGGCAAAAGGGGGTGCAACTCCATATTCATGTTTTGTACACTCAATGTATATGTTTTATTGTCACATATACACTGTAGATTCTAGAAATACAGCATGTTTCTGTAGTCAGGTGTTCCAGTAATATGCTGTAAATTGGTATTTTAGTAAAGGTCCTGTAAATCTACAGGCTTCTGTGCTGCCAGTATTTTACTGTATGAATTACAGGACATTTTTGACAGTTTAGATGATGCTGAAGCCAATCAGTAATGTCTGTAGAATCGTTCCCCTGCTCAGCTGAGTAACTTTACCCACCCTGTTAGCAGCAACACAAACACACACACCAACAGTGCAGTGGATACATGGACAACATGGCGCTTTAGATGGCAACAGAGCACATACACTGTACACAACAGGTCAATGATATGCAACACAAGTTGTTGTGTCGTCAGTTTTCTGCTGAGACCGAGCTGTTTTTGAAAAAGCAAGGATGCACCTCTAAAAGAGACAAAGGCAGGCAGTCTACCATTATTACAAATGAGCTGGATCCAGACTAACAGCCTAAATATACAGTAACAGTACCTCCCTAATACCCACATTACTTACTTTCATTATCGCTGCTGTCTTCGGTAAGGTTGGGTTGGTTTGGTCGCAGTTGAGTCTGGCCTCCAATCCACATCCAATTCAGTCTGGCTAAGACCCTGATGTAGCAACACCGTATTTACAATGTCCGTCATGAAATACATAGTCCACAGCACAGCAAACATGATACTCGAAGAAAGATCAGCATTTACAGACACGCACTTCTAGTCCACAACAGAGCTTCTCATCATCAGGACGTTGACAACACTAATAATAAGAACATCATCGGCATTGTAAAAACCCAAAGCAACGTGAAAATAAGTAGAAACTTTGCAAATGGTATTACTAATACCTGTTCCTCAAGCTACTGCACTGCAACCCCATAGCGTGTCATTCAGGAATACACCCCCGACCAACACATAACCCTTTAGTTCCACCCTGATGTTAGTTCCCATCCTATATCAGGGGTTCAACAGTAAAAATTAATGCAAGCTGTTTTAATGAGTCCCAGATGATAATGAAATAACTACATAGGCTGCATATCATTACATGAAACATTGTTTTCCATCACTTGGGACAAATGCTAATGAAAAACAGTGCTATTATATTTCCATTATTTCTTTTGTTTTTCAACTATTGAACAGTATATAACTGTCTTTTTCCTTTGGGTATGTTGGGTATTCATTCTCCATAGGCCATGAGTATTTTCCCTTTTTTTAAAGTACTACAGGTTGGATCTATCCATTGACAGACAGTAGGTTAGTTTAACTAGATAATACATCTCTGAGCCAATTGGTCTTGACATTAGTATTACAGTCACGGTCTTGTGTTGACTTCCCTATAGACTGTGGGAGCATCTCCCCTAGCCTTGGGCGGTATACTGGGGGAATTTTGAAATTCCAACGGTATGATTTCGAATACCGTAAATATATAAATGCTACGCCACTGCTTATAACTATATGTTAAATAAGTCAATGGCAACCCTCCTGGATCCTGCCCAAATTTGTTTCGTGAGTAAAAAAATAAGAATTGTTTAAATGTTTTGTTGGTGTTGTTTTTTGCTTTTGAAAATAAATAGCCCCCCTTGTGTGCAATGCCGGTAATAACTTGTACCCCGGTATGGTACAGGAATGGTAGGAAGGTTTGAAAATCTGGATACCGCCCAAACCTAATCTCCCCCATACTTAATGACCACAGGTTAATGGTTTCCCCTATAGAAATGACTAAACCGATCACATAACCACATATCTCTCTGGTCTCCCCTGTCCCCCAGTCAGTCAGTGGTCCCTCCCTCAGCACGCCCCATAGTGCTGACTGTGGTGTAACTAAACTTGGACATGGACACCCCCAAAGCCATTGCGTCCTCCTCTCCATCCCGCAGCCCTTGGCGTCGGCAGGGAGGGCGACAGCAGCAGGCAAAGGTGGCAAGCAGAGACTTGCGGAAGCGAGTGTTCATGAAGCAGTAGATGATGGGGTTAACGCAGGCCGAGGTGTAGGACAGTAGGTGGATGAAGGAGATGGGGGCACCAGAGAGGGCACGGCGGGCCGAGGCTGGGTGGAAAGCCTTCCAGGTGTTGGCGCAGTATAGTGGCATCCAGCACAGGAAGAACAGAGCCACGATCACCACCAGCATCCGGATCACACGCTTCTTGGCTAGGAGCTTGGCCTCTGAGGAGTTGCTGCGGGCATGCTCCACTTTGGATGTGCTCGCAGTAGATGATGTCAGAGTGGACATCTCCATGGAGTGTGGACGCTTGGAGACCTGGACGTAGCAACCATCGCCGTTGTCGCTCCCGCAAGACACGGTGCCAGTCAGGCCATTCTTTAGACCTGTGAAGGGGCGAGCAAAGAAGAGCTTAAGTAGAGGTCCAAAACTGTGGTGGGGGGTCAGATCAATTACGTTCTGTAACTAATAATTTCAGAAGTTCACAAAAGTCTATGATCCATTTAACACCCCATACATCTGAATTGAGGCGAAACGAGCCCCCCCACACACACACACACACACACACACACACACACACACACACACACACACACACACACACACACACACACACACACACACACACACACACACACACACACACACACACACACACACACACACACACACACACACACACACACACCCTGCTAATCTATACCTTCCACCTGTACCAGGTTTCTTCTCTTCCGTGTCTGATAATTGGCACAATTAAAGATCCCAGTGGAAATTGTTTCTGTGAATCATACCTCTTAAAAACAGTGGCTCACGTTAATTGACACGGCGGTGAATCAACAGAAAACCTGTGTCATCTTACATCTGAGGGCTAATGTGCCTTCGCATTCTCTCTTTCTCTATATCACAACTCCCCTTGTCCCTCACTCTCTCATATTGGACCGACAGATGGTGAAGGCGACGCATACCGCCATCAGCCAGTTTCATCCTCTAATGAAGCATCAGCAGCAAATACACTCTACACATTTGATCATCCCAGCTATTTGACTTAGGGGCCGATTACGACCTGAGTTAAACATGCTTAAATGGAACATAATTTCCTTTTTATGCACCTTTCCCTCTACGCGTATTCTGACCTCGAACAGGTACGAGAATAGCATACTATTCACCCACTAGATCAAAGAAGTTAAGGTGTGGCAGAGGTGCGTCTATAGATACGCCATATTTTGACCTTGACTTAATTCCTTAATAATTCCACCACCTTTGCCCACAGTGAAAAGATGAATAAGGTCAAGCAACCTGTCGGTTCCAAGTGGAACAACATCTACTTTTTTTAACGATAAAAATAACACCGTTCTCCATGCACTGTAATTTACAAATTGATAGTAGCTATTGATAAGAGCTAGGTAAATGAGTAAGCCATTTGGATAAGGGGATTGTAAATATACATTGCAATTGTTTTAATCTATTTTATCTTGTGATCGCTGGAGACAAATGTGAAACCAGCTACATGGCAGCAGACTGAAGCATATCAACATATCACCTTTTCCACAGTGAAGTTTATGAAATGCTGGCCTTATAACTTGCAGATATGAAATGTGGAAACCCAAGCTATAGGCTTCTGTAGCCATGTGCAAATGCCAGTATAATGCCAACCTACCGAGTTGATTTATGATTTCTAGAATATTTGAATTATATTGTATAATTATATTTCCAGACCTTTCACTGTATTTTTTACATTTTGTATTATGTTAAATATTAGCCACTATCGGTAGCCACCATCAGTTATACCAACATACATTAATAACTGTCACTTTAGTGCTAGTTTCCTTACATTTTGCATCATCCCATTACATTGTTAGTTTACATTTCTTTCCTCACATTTGTGTGGTTGTTCCTGAGGATTTCTAACAACGGATTACAAGTTGTGCAATCATTTTGAACGTGTAACCTTTTTGAATCATTTTGGAACGTAGACCACACGTAGCAGTTTAAACCCTGGAGCCTGGTATATGGTTCCCTATGACTGAACAGTTGTCATCACAGTTCTATGGTTAGTGAGGATTATTAAGGTAGATATATAGGAATACTGGTCAACCCCTATTGTACACTTTAATCACTTTACAATATTTAATGGAAAGAAACAATATGAATATAGCTACTTTCAGGATACATATTATGTTCATCAACATATGTTGTGTGTAAAGGCTCTCTAAACCATTTTTGGTTAAATACTTTCCTAACCCTAAATAATATTCAAGATCAGAGTATCTACCAATTGGTACTGAAAAGGAGACAAATGTGCATGTTTAGATGGTTTCTTTCATTGATCCCTCTGCTGAACCCGTTTTCTCAATATATATTCTAGTTTGTCTTTCTAGAAAATTCTAACGTGAGAATTCAAGTTAATGGAACACCATATTTAAAGGAATGGCTTTAGATACAGTATAAATGTACTGAAAACCCTATTGAATGAAAACTACTTGAGAAAATCAGTTAGACAGAAAGTGGGAGAGTTTTCAGCAGTTGAATTGAATTCATTCAGTGTGTGCCATGGAGCCCCACCTGCAAAGCCTGTTATGCACCTGCATATAGTAAGTCTGAGTACAACTTCTAAGAAGTGCTTAAATCAAAACGCGTAAAAAAGGATTTGATTTTGTAAATCTGAATTGAGCCCTTTCATACTGACCAAAGCGTATTTTGCTCACACCTGAAACACATTACCATGATTGTACTGCTAATAAAATGTTTATTCTGTGTGACCATAATTATGATTATCATGCTGATAAATCAGAGAGAGAGAGAGAGAGAGAGAGAGAGAGAGAGAGAGAGAGAGAGAGAGAGAGAGAGAGAGAGAGAGAGAGGTATAGAGGGAGGTATAGAGGGAGGTATAGAGGGAGGTATAGAGGGAGGTATAGAGGGAGGTATAGAGGGATAGAGAGTGCACTCAAATCCAAGATAATGTGGATCATAATTAAAACATCTGGGAAGCACTAATGGGCAGAAACTAGAAGATACACAATATGTTCAGTACTAAAATTCGAACATTTGTTGTTCATGCCAAATCCTAATGTCTTCTCACTTACCCAGCTGTTGAAAGAAGTGAATACATGTGTGAATAATGAAATAAGCAGTAATGAAGGACTCACTGGGGGATGATGTCTTCTGACCCAGCTCAAACTGGATTCCCCGGTACAGCTCTCTGGAGATGAGTCCATAGGCTACGATCATCACCACACCCGGAACAACAAAGAGCGTAAGCAGCAACATCATATTCCTGGAACACACACAGCAACTGGGATTAACAAGTCAGTTGTACCTTACCCCTCTAATGATTAAGGTTTGGATTTTTGGAGGATAAGCTGATCCTAGATCTGTGCCTGAGGACAGCTTCCACAAGGAGTACTGATATTTTTATTTTTATTTAACCTTTATTTAACTAGGCAAGTCAGTAAAGAACAAATTATTATGTACAATGCTGGCCTACCCGGCCAAACCCTAACCTGGACAATGCAGGGCCAATTGTGCACAGCCCCATGGGACACCCAATCACAGCCAGGTTGTGATACAGCTTGGAATCTAACCAGGGTCTGTAGTGATGCCTCTAGCAGTAAGATGCAATGCCTTAGACCACTGTGCCACTCGGGAGCCCATGTTAGATGCATAAAAGAAGAGGGCTTGATCACGGGAGACTTCCAGAAAGAGGTTAGGTAGAGGAAGTTCTTGAATATCTATGCTGGGATACAACCGGTGGAGACATGACATAATGGTTACTACCAATGTTTCCTCTAAGGCAGGGGTGTCAAAGTCAAATGGACGGAGGGCCAAATAAAAAATTTAGCTACAAGCTGAGGGCCGGACTGTTCGAATGTTCATTGAAAATTTTTTAAATGACGCATATAGTCTAGTGAACCTAATTGAACCTACTGAAAACCTAACAAATATATTCCAATATGATCAGATAAATAAAGCAATATTTTCTTATGGCTCTGTCAGTAATCTTTAATTTTCAACAGACACAAAAGACACATTTCCTTTATATAAAAATCCCCATAACATGAACATTAAATGAAAGAAACCGGTATTCAAGGCACCATCAGTAGCCTATATTTTCTATTTTAGCAAAAGTGGGCTAAATTTACTTCAAAGAAAAAAACAATAATAGCAATTTTCTATCATCCACTCAACTTGGTTTTAAATGCCTTCACTGTACTGTACATATCAGAGATGACACGATCCCGACCCTGCAGCTGCAAGTTCATTGCATTCAGATGACTCGTAATGTCACACAGAAAAGCCATTTCACACAGAAACATTTCGTCTCGGAGTTGTGTTGTGTCTTTCCCTTTGCTGTCCAAGAACAGACAAATCTCCTCACGAAGCTCGAAACATCTTTGAAGCACCTTTCCCTGGCTTAGCCATCGCACCTCTGTGTGATAAGGCAAATCACCATGCTCCGTTTCTAACTCCGTCAGAAATGCCGTGAACTGGCGGTGATTCAAACCTTTGGCTCTGATAAAGTTAACTGTGCGCGTGATGATGCTCATTACATGCTCCATTTTCAAGGCTTTACCGCACAACGCTTCCTGGTGTATGATACAATGATAAGCTGTCAGCTCACCTGTCGCGTTTTCCTCTTGCATCTTTTCCCGTATCTTCGCCACCAGTCCGCTCCTGTGTCCACACATCGCAGGTGCTCCGTCGGTTGTCAAACCCACGAGTTTTTCCCAAGGCAGCTCCATCTCATTTACACATCTTGACACCTCTTCATACAAATCATGCCCCGTAGTTGTGCCATGCATAGGACGTAAAGCCAAAAACTCCTCTGTCACGCTTAGGCTGGAGTCCACTCCGCGGATGAAAATTGACAACTGGGCAATGTCAGAAATGTCGGTGCTCTCATCCACAGCCAAGGAATATGCAATGAAATCTTTTCCCTTTTTCACAAGCTGCTCTTTTAGATTGATGGACAACTGGTCTACTCTCTCGGCAATGGTGTTTCTGCTCAGACTCACATTTAAAAAGAGTTGCCTTTTTTCTGGGCAAACTTCGTCACAAACTTTAATCATGCAGTTTTTGATGAAATCCCCCTCCGTAAATGGCCGGGCTGATTTAGCGATCTCTTCTGCCAAAATAAAACTGGCCTTGACAGCAGCCTGGCCTTGTGATTTGGCTTTTTTGAACAGAGCCTGTCGAGATTTGAGGCCTCGTTTTAATTCCTCTGCCTTTTGTAGCCTTTGTTCCATGTCCATATTCTTGTTTTTGTCCGCGTGTTTCGTTTCATAATGTCGTCTCAGATTATACTCTTTCAGTACCGCCACACTTTCTCCACACAGAAGACACACAGGTTTTCCAGCTACCTCCGTGAACAAATACTCCGACTCCCACCTTGTTTGAAACCCCCGGTTCTCAGTGTCCACCTTCCGTTTTGCCATTTTTGATGGGTATCTGAAAGTTAATTTTACTGTGATGCTGACAACTGCTGTGCCAATAAATATTGAAATGAAGCAGCCTACTGCTCGGTGCGTCACCGTTGCATTGTGGGAAATGTAGTATTGGTGCGTGTAAAAGATCTGCGGGCTGCCGGCTTGCTGCGGTCTGCGGGCCGGTTCTAATAACAAATCAAGATCATCCCAGGGGCCGTAAAAAACCTTCTCGCGGGCCGGATGTGGCCAGGGGCCTTGACTCTGACATATGTGCTCTAAGGTGTGCGAGTGTGCGGGCTTGCAGCTCCCCTTGGACTGCCATGCAGAAGAAACATCAGCCCGTGCTGAGAAGCACGAGATTGAACTCCTCATCTTTCTAGTGTTCCCCTTTAGTTAATATTAGCCACTTTCAATGCAACATACCAAAACAAAACAAACTTTGCAAGACTTAGATTTGCATACTATCTATGCAAGAGACTTTATTGTAGGGAGAATGCACCAGAGTAGTATTCTATTGCATTGACAGGCACAACTCAGCCCGTACTCTACAGACCGGTGCAGTATAACCAATCAGAGCTGCAGTACCCCTATATGCAAATAGACCATTGCTATATATGGTCTGTGCCATTCACTTTGAACTGGACTGTGTTTACAGCATGAGTGGTCGTGAGTAGATGCACTTGTTGTGAGATCAAAGCGAGAGCTGCATGTAGCCGAGTTATAGCTAATTTCTAGTCAGCAATGGGGAGTAGTTGCTTCCTACAAGAGCACAAAATGTGTGCATTTCTAGCCATCTTTTAAAAGTCAGGTAAAGAGCATTTTTTCTATCTCAAAGAGGCAGGGTTATATTTTGAGGCAGGCTTGAATAAACAAAGTAGCCAATAGACAGAGGGTAGCATAATTTGTCTGAATCTCTATAATAAATGTATGGGAATAATAATGAGCTTTATTTTGTAAAGGGGTTTCTTGCATCAAACAACACATTTTCATCATGACTAAACAGGTTATTGTCAAGCCCTACATATCTTTTCCTAAAGTTTCATAGAATGTAGGCCAACCACACATTGCCTGATGCTGTAGGCTGAATTATAGAACAGCTGTTTCCATAAATGTTGTGGGATGCATTTTCACCATTGTTTTTGATGGTAGGCCACTCGGATAGGCCCACATTGTTATCAAATAGCCACAGTAGCCTACTTCGCCACTGTTATTGGTAACTTAAAGCAGGTACAGCCTTAGTGTTCACAATAAACGCATGCCAGAAGTTGCACAGAATGTTCACAATGTTCGAGTTTATGCTCAGTAGATCTGAAATTTGCTCAGTGCTGAAAAAAAATACAAGGAATATTGGTTACTACTCTAACACTATAGAAGACACCACGATGTTGTTTCTTATACTATCCATTCCAACCAGTTGTCATCATGAAGGACAAAATATCTGGAAAGAGGAACTCTAAATACATTTGTAAGCTTAATGTCTTGATTGTGAATATTCTATATATTATACTCTCTTCTCCAGAGGACACGTGGGACTTAGAATAAAATAACTCACAGGTTACAACAGATAAAGTATTTTGTCTTGATTTAGTTCTCCTTCACAAGAACAGCCAAGAATCACATCGACATAATAGCTCCTTCTCCTTGACTCTGACACAAGCAGGTGGCTTCTGGGAATAATTAAGTGCTTCACACTAAAAGCCTTAAACGGGTACAATCAATACTAGTGACTAAATACAATTTCAGAATACAAGTAATAGTGTCAAAACCAAAGCTACATCTTCCTAGAAACATTGATCTGGTGAATTGAGAATGGGAATTGTTAGAATTTAACTACCGCTCTGGGGAAAGTCACATGAATGATAGCCTTAATAGCTCATTGAAAAAATGTTGGGTTTTCCCCGGCCATTATAATTATATTCCTCAATCATAAGAGAGCCGGTAGCAGTTTAGAATAATTTGATTTGCATGCATTTTCCGTTGCAATAATTGTTCTTATTTTTGGTTCGTAGTGTTCTAGACTTTGTAACTCACAATTAAATCCTGAGTGGAAGAAAAGGTAAAGAGAACGTTTTGTGCATTTGATTCATCTCAATAGTGGTTTCAAGTGGATGTCTGACAACCGAGAGGTTGGAGGGGAACCCCAGAGAGCCCTGTGAATGACAGCACTGGATGTTAACACACAGTGGAAGACAGAACACACTTAACAAGTTAACATTTACATGTATGGTTTATTTAGGTCAGAGTTCCTCAGAGAGCGGGGATGAGGGATGAAGGATTAGGAGATGAGGAATGAAGGGTTGAGAGAGACAGACAGACAAACAGATGGAGGAGGGATGAGGAGGCAATAGAAAGAGGGCTATGAAGAAGAGGGAGAAGAAGAATTAGAGGGTTAGAGAGATCGTAAGATGTGAAAGAGAGTAAGGGGTTGAGAGGTTAGCGAGGCCGAGAGCGGAGTTAGTACTGGTGGAGATACTGGAGGGCGATGCATAAACCGCGAGACACTAGGCTACCTCTGAGCCTGCTTTGGAGGGAAAGACCCAAACAAAACAAAACTGTTGAGGTGTGTTTCTCTCTTAAGGCTCTCTTACTGACGATAACAATGGAAGTCGGTGCCATTTAAGATGATGATGTATTTCTATTACATGTATTTCTATTACATCATATTGGATGACTGTTATTCATATTCCATTCACCTAGTTCAATGTAACATCATTGATACTCAACTTTCCCATATACCCATCATGAGGTTACTAGAACCTAGCCTAGGAATGAAAGTTTACAGCATAGGTGCACACAGGTCGAGAGAAAGATTTGAGGTGACAGACATTGACAGATGGACAGACAGTGACACATTCTATACTGCCTTGCACACTCTTGCCTGCATCTAGCTGACCTAGGCTGTAATCATTAGTCCAACAGTTGCAAATGAGAATTTCTATTGAAAAAATTCAGGTATGTTTATCCCCGTTTCGTTACGTTTGCTTCCATTTAAGAAACGTTTTTCAACAGAATCTACGGAATGAATACACCCCTGATCAAACGCAAATAGTTCACTTTCATAGCCACAGAAACAGCCTGTTGTATTCCTTCTCGCATCTACGTGGTCTCCTCCTCTCACCTTTCCCTTTGCCTGTGGACTTCAATGCACAACACATCAGCTGTCTGTGACCAGGCAAAAAAAAACTTTCCAAAATCAAAACTTCACATCATAACCGCTACAGACAGTCTACATTGTTGTCACCACATTGGCTAAAATAGATAATAGATAATAGAACTAATGCATTAGTAAACCCGCTACAATCATGCAGTACAGTGTACAGACAGTAAGTAGTTTAGCAGTTACACGCGGGCAATAATTTAGTCAAACCAAAAGCTTACCTGGAAGAGTTCCAGTGTTGAATAGTCATAGCCAGCTTGCTAACATAGCATCCCTCTGAATGAGCTGGGTGTTTGAGTTGGCAAAACTGGCTAGCTGCATTTGCTAGCTAAGTAAGTGAAAGTGAAAAAAAGGACAAAAAAGGTGACTAACCCCATTCCGTACAAAGGCTGCAATGACAACTAATGGGACTGTAGCGACTGTGTTGACATCAAAATCTGGGGTGTGAACTACGTTTCTACTCAAGCATTGATTGACATGGCAATGGCTCAATAGTATTGGAGAAAAGTTTTAAAAACTGACCCCTCCAACCTTGTACATTTAATTGTGACGTGTCATGGCATAACGTACAGCACGCATAAAGCAACTAATTCTGTGTCCTACAGCCTCACTCCACCAGGTGTAGGGCTTCTCTCACTGTTTAAACATAAGAAAGGGACAGGGTAAGGAGGATACCTAGTAATTTTTTGCGTCATCACTGCAAGCCATCATGACTCTCAAAAAGCAGCGACAGCTGCTATTTACTTCTGAAGATAACTTTAGCACCGCCCTAAAAAACAGACTCATATTTGACACAAACCTTGAAATAGGTATGTAATGACACATTATATAAACTCTTTATAGTGTTTTATTTACATTTTAGAGGTGATAATGTGATAAGTTGAACAGATTGGGTGAAAAAAGCTGTTTCCCCACACAAAATATCTCTCTCTTTCACTATCACGCAATAGAGTTCGCTTCCCCACACACCATTTTTAAAAAGACCCGACGGAGCGCATTGCCTTCTTGAATCATGCAGAGATGGGCCTCATGAAGGTCTCGTCATTGATTTTTTTGGAAAGGGGAGATATTGTGCTTTACAATGGTCTTGATATTACAGTTGATCTGGAAGAATTCCGTTTTTGGGGCTTTAAAATAAGGTACATTATACAGACCAGCGCAATGTACAAAAGTGAGTAAGTTAACATTAGTTCTCTCTCTCTCTCGCTCCTCATTCATTTTTGAATAAATTAATTTGTTTAAAACTGTTCAACTATTGTCTTTCTCTCCCTTTGAGTCTACTACTTACCACAGTTTATGCACTGCAGTGCTAGCTAGCTGTAGCGTATGCTTTCATTACTAGATTCATTATATGATCCTTTGATTGGGTGGACAACATGTCAGTTCATGCTGCAAGAGGTCTGATAGGTTGGAGGATGACCTCCAGAAATTGGCAGAATTACTTTGTAAGTCTATGGAATGGTGTGAGAACCATGAGCCTCTTAGATTTTGTATTGAAGTCAATGTACCCAGAGGAGGACGGAAGCTAGCTGTCCTCTGGTTACACCATAGTGCTACCCTACAGAGTGCTGCTGAGGCTAACGTAACCTTCATTGCAAAACAGTGTAATTTAATCAATTATTTGGTGACGTGAATATTTTTTTGTATAGTTTTATGTAAAAACCATAACTTTTTAAATGTTTCACTATTTTTATTTTTATGAAATTCACTGAGGAGGATGGTCCTCCCCTTCCCCCACTGAGGAGCCTCCACTGGACTATAGTTGTTCTTTTCTGTAGACTGGAAAGCCTTAAGTGTCTTTTTCTCACAGGACTCCACTCCACCAATAATGGGTTATGGCAGTAGGCTACCAATATAAAATAATAATGAGAGAGCAGCAGTACGTGTACTGTACACAGGCTGTGTCTAATACCTCCCCCAGAGGAGCCCTACAGTCACCCACAATGCACCTGGTGACCTGGGATGCACTTCTACTACAATGACAAATTAATGGCTTCTCTGGTGGGAAATGCTCAGCTGGAGAACAAGTTTAAATTATTTTGCTGTTGAGAGCATTTTAGTGATCGTTTTATATTCTACTGTGTATACAAACACAATATTTCTGTATCATCAATTCATAAGTGTAGGAAGATGTTCCTTTCTTTGTAAATACAGTTCCACCCAAACCCCATAAAATGAAGTATTAGGAAAAGAGTAGTAAGCAAAAAGTAAGATGAGTATGTACCCATCCACACACACGCACACTCCCCACCCAAACACACACACACACACACACACACACACACACACACACACACACACACACACACACACACACACACACACACACACACACACACACACACACACACACACACACACACACACACACACACACACACACACACACACACACACTCACCAGGTCTGCTCCACCTCCCTGTGGGGCCAGATATGGCGACACATGCGTGCGATGGTGATGTTGTCCTTCAGGGGGACATCGACCAGGTGGCTGAACACAGGGTAGGGACTCATGATCATGAAGGACAGCAGCCAGGTGGCAGTAATCACCCGGTAGGCATGGGAACGGGTCTGCCACGCCCGAGACTTTAGCGGGTTGCAGATGGCGCTGTAGCGCTCAATTGCTATGGCAACCAGGCTGAAGGTGGAGATACTCACGGAAACACCTGTTGGAAAATAAAGAAAAATAAACTAGATAACAAACAAAATTTAAGAGTTTAGATTATATACAGTTGAAGTCGGATGTTTACATACACCTTTGCCAAATACTTTTAAACTCAGTTTTTCACAATTCCTGACATTTAATCCTAGTAAAAATTCCCTGTTTAGGTCAGTTAGGATGAGCACTTTATTTTAAGAATGTGAAACGTCAGAATAATAGTAGAGAGGGATTTATTTCAGCTTTTATTTCTTTCATCACATTCCCAGTGGGTCAGACATTTACATACACTCAATTAGTATTTGGTAGAATTGCCTTTAAATTGATTCACTTGGGTCAAACGTATCGGGAAGACTTCCACAAGCTTCCCACAATAAATTGGGTGAATTTCGGGCCCATTCCTCCTGACAGAGCTGGTGTAAATGAGTCAGGTTTGAAGGTCTCCTTGCTCGCACAAACATTTTCAGTTCTGCCCACAAATTATCTATAGGATTGAAGTCAGGGCTTTGTGATGACCGCTCCAATACCTTGACTTTGTTGTCATTAAGCCATTTTACCACGACTTTGGAAGTATGTTTGGGGTAGTTGTCCAATTGGAAGACCCATGTGCAACCAAGCTTTAACTTCCTGACTGATGTCTTGAGATGTTACTTAACAATATCCACATCATTTTACTTCCCTCATGATGCTATCTATTTTGTGAAGTGCACCAGTGTCTCCTACAACAAAGTAACCCCACAACATGATGCTGCCACCCCCGTGCTTCACGGTTGGGATGGTGTTCTTCAGCTTGCAAGTCTCCCCCTTTTTCCTCCAAACATAGCGATGATCATTATGGTCAAACAGTTCTATTTTTGTTTCATCAGAGCAGAGGACATTTCTCCAAAAGTATGATCTTTGTCCCCATGTGCAACCCCAGTTGCAAACCATACTCTGGCTTTTTTTATGGCGGTTTTGGAGCAGTGGCTTCTTCCTTGCTGAACGGCCTTTCAGGTTCTGTCGATATAGGACTCGTTTTACTTTGGATATAGATAGTTTGTACTTGTTTCCTCCAGCATCTTCACAAGGTCCTTTACTGTTGTTCTGGGATTGATTTGCTGTCACACCCTGACCTTCAATATCTCTGTTTTCTATATATTTTGGTTAGGCCAGGGTGTGACTAGGGTGGGTACTCTAGGTTTTTGTATGTCTAGGTTCTTTTGTATGTCTATGGGTTTTGAATGTCTAGGAGTTATGTATGTCTATGTTAGCCTGATATGGTTTTCAATCAGAGAAAGCTGTTTATCGTTGTCTCTGATTGGGGATCATATTCCAGGCAGGCCTTTTTCCCACATTCTGGTGTGGGATCTTGACTATGTGTAGTTGCCTGTCAGCATTCTATTGTATAGCTTCACGTTTAGTTTCTTATTTTGTCAGTTTGTTTAGTGTTCATTCTTTTAATAAAAGGAATGTACGCATACAACACTGCGCCTTGGTCTCCTTCATACGACGAACGTGACAGAAGATCCCACCAAAAATGGACCAAGCAGAGTGTTCAGGAGGACCTAGGAGGAGATTCTGGAGGGAAAATGACCCTGGACGCAGGCCGGGGAGTATCGCCGACCTAAGGAGGAGATAAGAGGCAGCAAAAGCGGAACGGCGACGATACGAGGAGGTCAACGGAGCAAGCATGAGAGGCAACCCCAAGAAAATTTAGGGGGGAGAGCAGTCGGCGGAGCCGAGGAGCGAACCAGAGCAAGTCAGGGAGTCGGATGAGGAGCTCGACGCAAGATTCCGGGGAGAGATGCTAGCTTTGAGAGCGCTGCAGAGCGGGCGTGCTGAGGTGCATGTCATCAGCCCGGTGTCACCTGTACCGGTCCCACGCATCAGGTCTCCAGTGCGCATTCATAGCCCAGTGCGTCCTGTGCCTCCTCTCCGCACTCGCCCTGAGGTGCGTGTCATCAGCCTGGTGACACCTATACCGGTCCCAGGCATCAGACCTCCAGTGCTCCTCCACAGTCCAGAACTTCCGGCGACAGTTCCCAGTCCAGAGCTTCCAACGACGGTCCACAATCCGGAACCTCCAACAACGGTCCCCAGTCCGGAACCTCTAACGTCGGTCCACAGTCCGGAACCTCCAGCGATGGTCCCCAGTCCGGGGCCTCCAGCGACGGTCCCTAGTTCGGGACCTCCAGCGACGGTCCCCAGTCTGGGACCTCCATCGAGGAGCTGCAGTCCAGAGTCTTCAGCGAACAGCTGCAGTCCAGATCCTCCAGTGGTGGTTCCCAGTTCTGAGCCTCCGGCGATGATCCACGGTCTGGTTCCTCCGACAACGATCCATTGTCCGGTTCCACAGAAGCAGAGGGATCAGTGTAGTGAGCGGGGACTGCGTCCAGTACCGGAGCTGCCACCGAGGGTAGATGCCCACCTGGACCCTCCCCTATAGGTTCAGGTTTGTTGCCGGGAGTCCGCACTTTTGGGGGGGGGGGACTGTTACGCCCTGACCTTAGATATCTCTGTTTTCTATATATTTTGGTTAGGTCAGGGTGTGACTAGGGTGGGTACTCTAGGTTTTTGTATGTCTAGGGTTTTGTATGTCTAGGGGTTTTGTATGTCTATGTTGGCCTGATATGGTTCCCAATCAGAGACAGCTGTTTATCGTTGTCTCTGATTGAGGATCATATTTCAGGCAGGACTTTTTCCCACTTTCTGGTGTGGGATCTTGACTACGTGTAGTTGCCTATCAGCACTCTATTGTATAGTTTCACGTTTCGTTTGCTATTTTGTTAGTTTGTTCGGTGATCATTCTTTTAATAAAGAGAATGTACACATACCACGCTGCACATTGGTCTCCTTCATACGACGAACGTGACATTTGCACTTTTCGCACCAAAGTACATTCATCTGTAGGAGACAGAATGCATCTCCTTCCTGAGCAGTATGACGGTTGCGTGGACCCATGGTGTTTATACTTGCATACTATTGTTTGTACAGATGAATGTGGTACCTTCAGGCGTTTGAAAATTGCTCCCAATGATGAACCAGAGGAGGTCTACAATTATTTTTCTGAGATCTTCCCTGACTTCTTTTGACTTCCCCATGATGTCAAGCAAAGAACCACTGAGTTTGAAGGTAGGCCTTGAAATACATCCACAGGTACACCTCCAATTGACTTAAATTATGTCAATTAGCCTATCAGAAGCTTCTAAAGCCATGTCATCATTTTCTGGAATTTTCCAAGCTGTTTCAAGGCACAGTCAACTTAGTGTATGTAAACTTCTGACCCACTGGAATGGTGATACAGTGAATTATAAGTGAAATAATCTGTCTTAAACAATTGTTGGAATAATTACTTTGTGTCAAGTCCTAACTGACTTGCCAAAACTAAAGTTCATTAACAAGAAATTCGTGGAGTGGTGGAAAAATGAGTTTTAATAACTCCAACCTAAGTGTATGTAAACTTCCGACTTCAGCTGTATGTAAGTGTATGTATGTACAGTTCAAGTCGGAAGTTTACATACACTTTGGTTGGAGCCATTTAAACTCATATTACAATCACTCCACAAATTACTTGTTAATAAACTATAGCTCTCGCAAGTCGGTTAGGACATCTACTTTGTGGATGACACCAGTCATTTTTTCAGCAATTGTTTAAGTCTTAAACTTTGCAAACCATCAGGGATCAGATTAAATGTGAACCTAAATGCAGCTTGTGAATCAGAGATCAGTATGCACAGTGGACTTCTAAATGAAGATGTGTTTTTAAGGTTGTATGGATGTGTTAGTAAAACATGATTGGGAGATTTGGCTAGATAGAGTGGATCAGAAAGTTAGACAGATATCCATCCTGTCTGTATCACTCTTGTTGTTCTCTCTCCATACCTCCATCACTCTCTCTCTCTCTCTCTTTCCATACCCTCTCTCTCTCTCTCTTTCCATACCTCCTCTCTCTCTCTCTCTTTCCATACCTCCTCTCTCTCTCTCTCTTTCCATACCTCCTCTCTCTCTCTCTCTTTCCATACCTCCTCTCTCTCTCTCTCTTTCCATACCTCCTCTCTCTCTCTCTCTTTCCATACCTCCTCTCTCTCTCTCTTTTCCATACCTCCTCTCTCTCTCTCTTTTCCATACCTCCTCTCTCTCTCTCTCTTTCCATACCTCCTCTCTCTCTCTCTCTTTCCATACCTCCTCTCTCTCTCTCTCTTTCCATACCTCCTCTCTCTCTCTCTTTTCCATACCTCCTCTCTCTCTCTCTTTTTCCATACCTCCTCTCTCTCTCTCTCCATACCTCCTCTCTCTCTCTTTCCATACCTCCTCTCTCTCTCTCTCTCTCTTTCCATACCTTCTCTCTCTCTCTCTCTCTCTCTTTCCATACCTCCTCTCTCTCTCTCTCTCTCTCTTTCCATACCTCCTCTCTCTCTCTCTCTCTCTCTCTCTCTCTCTCTCTCTCTTTCCATACCTCCTCTCTCTCTCTCTCTCTCTCTCTCTCTCTCTCTCTCTTTCCATACCTCCTCTCTCTCTCTCTCTCTCTCTCTCTTTCCATACCTCCTCTCTCTCTCTCTCTCTCTCTCTCTCTCTCTCTTCTTTCCATACCTCCTCTCTCTCTCTCTCTCTCTCTCTCTCTCTCTCTCTCTCTTCCATACCTCCTCTCTCTCTCTCTCTCTCTCTCTCTCTCCATACCTCCTCTCTCTCTCTCTCTTTTCCATACCTCCTCTCTCTCTCTCTCTCTCTCTCTCTTTCCATACCTCCTCTCTCTCTCTCTCTCTCTCTCTCTCTCTCTTTCCATACCTCCTCTCTCTCTCTCTCTCTCTCTCTTTCCATACCTCCTCTCTCTTTCCATACCTCTCTCTCTCTCTCTCTCTCTCTCTCTTTCCATACCTCCTCTCTCTCTCTCTCTCTCTCTCTCTCTCTCTTCCATACCTCCTCTCTCTCTCTCTCTCTCTCTCTCTCTCTCCATACCTCCTCTCTCTCTCTCTCTCTCTCTCTCTCTCTCTCTCTCTCTTTCCATACCTCCTCTCTCTCTCTCTCTCTCTCTCTCTCTCTCTCTCTTTCCATACCTCCTCTCTCTCTCTCTCTCTCTCTCTCTCTCTTTCCATACCTCCTCTCTCTCTCTCTCTCTCTCTTTTCCATACCTCCTCTCTCTCTCTCTCTCTCTCTCTCTTTCCATACCTCCTCTCTCTCTCTCTCTCTCTCTCTCTCTTTCCATACCTCTCTCTTTTCCATACCTCTCTCTCTTTCCATACCTCCTCTCTCTCTCTCTCTCTCTCTCTCTCTCTCTCTCTCTCTCTCTCTCTCTCTCTCTCTCTCTCTCTCTCTCTCTCTCTCTCTCTCTCTCTCTCTCTCTCTCTCTCTCTCTCTCTCTCTCTCTCTCTCTCTCTCTCTCACCCAATATTTTCTCCAGCCTAGATATCTCCCACACGCGCCCTCAACATTACCAGTCCCCCATTCTTACCCATGAGGTAAGCCACTATCTTGCACATGGTGGGCCCGAAGATGAAGTCCTCCAGGAGGTTGGGGATGAGGGTGAAGGGCATGCAGAAGATGGCCATCATCAGGTCGCTGACCGCCAGGGACAGCAGGAAGGAGTTGGTGACCGTCCTCATGCGCTTGTTGACCGTCAGGACCACAATGATTAGCAGGTTGCCAAACACACTGAGGAGGAAGATTACCGAGTAGAGCAGGATACGCAGCGAGTCCACCTCTGGAGGGAGGAGGAGATGGAGGAGAGAGGAGGATAAAAGAGAGAGAGAGAGAGGGGGTATAAAAGAAAGAGGGGGGAGCATGAGAGAGAGGGGTTGACAAACAGGTGGAGATAAAATAACATGTTAGATTCAAAACCTGATTGAAGCAATAAAGTCCCACCATTCACAATCCAACACAGTAGTTGTGTTGTGTTCTTCAGTCACAGGTGGTTAGATACATGGTTATTATGTCATGTCACCAGAACACTACTCTTCCCCCTGCCAAGCCTGAAGGAGGTCAGGTAAATTCTTTATAGAAGCCCATAGAGTGAGAAAGTGAGTGAGGACAGGAGCCCTGGTCCAGTTTAACAGATTAATCAGCACTGTTGAACATACAGCTCAATACAATCAGCCTGTTTCACTGTGTTTCTATTGATTTCTACATCTAACTGGCTTCTGGGTGTACCATAATGATAGTGTTGGGAGGGAGGGAGGGAATGGGACACCATTCACTTACAGACCATGGCCTAATGCACGCAATGAATTACACCATTACATTTCCAACTAGGTCGGTTAGTGATGAGAAAGTAATTGTGAAGAGAAGAATGTTTCCCATAATGATTAATTAAAAGGGATCAGGAATGTTAATTGGAGAGAAGTGCTGATAGTGTACAGTAAAACACTATTTGAATGTCACAGAGTATGTTATCATGTATGTCTCTGACACAAACTCACTGTGGGCCAGATCAGATCTAGGTCAGCACAACTCAAATATTAATGGGACTATAACATACTTACATATCTATGTAGAGTTTATGCAACCTCCTTTTTCAAACAAATGTCCTACCTACTGTACCAATGCTTTCTCTACCTTTCTGTTCCACTCAGACATACTACCCACTGGGCACACACTGGTTGAATCAACGTTGTTTCCACATCATTTTAATGAAATTAAGTTCAACCAATGTGGAATAGATGTTGAATTGACGTCTGCGCCCAGTGAGTATCTCCCTCCCCTCCACTGACTCTGGCAAAGAGTCCATGTTCTCTCCTCTTAGTATTTGGGTGGTCAAATTATAGGAGAGCCAGCATGAGCTCTGAGGATTAGGATCCCCAGTGGGTTGTATCCTGTTAGTGCCCCATCTTCCTCTGTATAAAAAAACCTCCAGTCCGTTCCACCATGTTGCTTTCACCTGCAAAATTATCAGACCAGTGAAGGAGAGTCAATGAGGGAGGGAATAGATCAAAGCTGGGGGTGCAACTGTTTGAAATGAAATGCAGCTCAGGTTTAGAAGAGAAAGAGAGAAAGAGAAAGAGGTGTTTGGTTAGTCAGGAAGATGCAGCCCCAGGGTATTTTGGGCTCCAGCGGGTCATATCCTGTTGATGTCCCGTCTCTCTGCCTGTCACTCAAATCTCAGCCTGCCAGCCCACCCGTCCCCCGCTGACACATAGACCATCTAAGCACGCTCCAAGGCAACCATGCCCAAGGGATAAGAGCCGCTCTGTATGTTCAACTACAAACACTCACCCTCTGGGCCTGACAGCCTCAGGCCTGCGTGTTTGTTCATGTGTGTGTGGGTGGGTGTGTGCTCGTGTGGCATGTGTGTGTTTGTTGGTTGTGGTACTAGTGAGCTGACACACTGGTATTGCAGATAGGGTTTGGATTTACTCTTATGCAAGACTGCACCCCAATCAACAAACTGTTTCTGCTGCTCACTCTGATTGTCTTTCCTCTGCATGCTATTATATCACAGTTCTTTCCTCTGCATGCTATTATATCACAGGTCTTTCCTCTGCATGCTATTATATCACAGGTCTTTCCTCTGCATGCTATTATATCACAGGTCTTTCCTCTGCATGCTATTATATCACAGGTCTTTCCTCTGCATGCTATTATATCACAGGTCTTTCCTCTGCATGCTATTATATCCTCTCTCTCTCTCTCTCAATTTTTTAGTTTTTGATTTGTTAAAAAAGTTTGAAATATCCAATAGATGTCGTTCCACTTCATGATTGTGTCCCACTTGTTGTTGATTCTTCACAAAAAAATACAGTTTTATATCTTTATGTTTGAAGCCTGAAATGTGGCAAAAGGTCGCAAAGTTCAAGGGGGCCGAATACTTTCGCAAGGCACTGTATATAGAATATGCATATAATTGACAGCTTAGGATAGAAAACACTCTAACGTTTCCAAAACTGTAAAAATATTGTCTGTAAGTACAACAGAAATGATATTGCAGGCGAAAGCCTGAGAAAAATCCAATCCGGATTACTTTTTCTCTGTATTCCCCAAGGTGTCTACAGTATTGTGCTGTAGTTTTACGCATTTATGTTGAAGAATACCCGTAAGCGGCTACATTGTGCAACTGGTCACCTGATGTCCCGGTGGATATATTATCGAATAAATATTTGAAAAACACCTTGAGGATTGATTATAAACAACGTTTGCCATGTTTTTATCGATATTATGGAGCTAATTTGTAATATTTTTCAGCGTTTTTGTGACTGCTATTTCCGGGCGATTTCTCAGCCATACGTGAAGAACAAACGGAGCTATTTCGCCTACAAAAATAATATTTTTGGTAAAAGGAACATTGGCTATCTAACTGGGAGTCTCATGAGTGAAAACATCCAAAGCTCATCAAAGGTAAACGATTTAATTTGATTGCTTTTCTGATTTCCGTGACCAAATTACCTGCTGCTAGTTGGACATAATTCTATGCTAGGCTATCAATAAACTTACACAAATGCTTGTCTAGCTTTGGCTGTAAAGTATATTTAGAAAATCTGAGATGACAGGGTGATTAACAAAAGGCTAAGCTGTGTCTCAATATATTTCACTTGTGATTTTCATGAATAGGAATATTTTCTAGGAATATTTATGTCCGTTGAATTATGCTAATTAGTGTCAGTCGATGATTACGCTCCCTCATGCGGGATGGGGAGTCACTAGAGATTTAGGAATGTGAAATGTCAGAATAATAGTAGAGAGAATTATTTATTTCAGCTTTCAATTCTTTGATCACATTCCCAGTGGGTCAGAAGTTTACATATCCTCAATTAGAAGTTTACATACAATCAATTAGTATTTTGTGTCAGGAAAACGCTTGAGCGGAGGGAACGCTGGACTCGGCAAGCTGGGATGAGAACAGAGGAGGCTGGTAACCCAGACTACTCTGAAACGGAGATAACCCGGTAGCAGACGAAGGAAGCGAATTGTGAGCGTATTCTGCCCAGGGGAGCTGTTCTGCCCAAGACGCAGGGTTTCTGAAAGAAAGGCTGCGTAGTATGCGACCAACCGTCTGATTGGCCCTCTCTGCTTGACCGTTAGACTGGGGATGAAACCCGGAAGAGAGACTGACGGACGCACCAATCAAACGACAGAACTCCCTCCAAAACTGTGACGTGAATTGCGGGCCTCTGTCTGAAACGGCGTCTAACGGGAGGCCATGAATTCTGAATACATTCTCAATAATGATTTGTGCCGTCTCCTTAGCGGAAGGAAGTTTAGCGAGGGGAATGAAATGTGCCGCCTTAGAGAACCTATCGACAACCGTAAGAATCACAGTCTTCCCCGCAGACAAAGGCAGACCGGTAATGAAGTCTAAGGCGATGTGAGACCATGGTCGAGAAGGAATGGGGAGCGGTCTGAGACGACCGGCAGGAGGAGAGTTACCCGACTTAGTCTGCGCGCAGTCCGAACAAGCAGCCACGAAACGGCGCGTGTCACGCTCCTGAGTCGGCCACCAAAAGCGCTGGCGAATAGACGCAAGAGTGCCTCGAACACCGGGATGACCAGCTAACTTGGCAGAGTGAGCCCACTGAAGAACAGCCAGACGAGTGGAAACAGGAACGAAAAGGAGGTTACTAGGACAAGCGCGCGGCGACGCAGTGTGCGTGAGTGCTTGCTTAACCTGTCTTTCAATTCCCCAGACTGTTAACCCGACAACACGCCCATAAGGAAGAATCCCTCGGGATCAGTAGAAGCCACAGAAGAACTAAACAGACGGGATAAGGCATCAGGCTTGGTGTTCTTGCTACCCGGACGGTAAGAAATCACAAACTCGAAACGAGCGAAAAACAACGCCCAACGAGCTTGACGGGCATTAAGTCGTTTGGCAGAACGGATGTACTCAAGGTTCTTATGGTCTGTCCAAACGACAAAAGGAACGGTCGCCCTCCAACCACTGTCGCCATTCGCCTAGGGCTAAGCGGATGGCGAGCAGTTCACGGTTACCCACATCATAGTTGCGCTCAGATGGCGACAGGCGATGAGAAAAATAAGCGCAAGGATGAACCTTATCGTCAGACTGGAAGCGCTGGGATAGAATGGCTCCCACGCCTACCTCTGAAGCGCCAACCTCGACAATGAATTGTCTAGTGACGTCAGGAGTAACGAGGATAGGAGCGGACGTAAAACGTTCTTTTAGAAGATCAAAAGCTCCCTGGGCGGAACCGGACCACTTAAAACACGTCTTGACAGAAGTAAGAGCTGTGAGAGGGGCAGCAACTTGACCGAAATTACGAATGAAACGCCGATAGAAATTAGCGAAACCTAAAAAGCGCTGCAACTCGACACGTGACCTTGGAACGGGCCAATCACTGACAGCTTGGACCTTAGCGGAATCCATCTGAATGCCTTCAGCGGAAATAACGGAACCGAGAAAAGTAACGGAGGAGACATGAAAAGAGCACTTCTCAGCCTTTACGTAGAGACAATTCTCTAAAAGGCGCTGTAGAACACGCCGAACGTGCTGAACATGAATCTCGAGTGACGGAGAAAAATCAGGATATCGTCAAGATAGACAAAAACAAAGATGTTCAGCATGTCTCTCAGAACATCATTAACTAATGCCTGAAAAACAGCTGGCGCATTGGCGAGACCGAACGGCAGAACCCGGTACTCAAAATGCCCTAACGGAGTGTTAAACGCCGTTTTCCACTCGTCCCCTCTCTGATGCGCACGAGATGGTAAGCGTTACGAAGGTCCAACTTAGTAAAGCACCTGGCTCCCTGCAGAATCTCGAAGGCTGATGACATAAGGGGAAGCGGATAACGATTCTTAACCGTTATGTCATTCAGCCCTCGATAATCCACGCAGGGGCGCAGAGTACCGTCCTTCTTCTTAACAAAAAGAACCCCGCCCCGGCCGGAGAAGAAGAAGGCACTATGGTACCGGCGTCAAGAGACACAGACAAATAATCCTCGAGAGCCTTACGTTCGGGAGCCGACAGAGAGTATAGTCTACCTCGAGGAGGAGTGGTCCCCGGAAGGAGATCAATACTACAATCATACGACCGGTGAGGAGGAAGGGAGTTGGCTCGGGACCGACTGAAGACCGTGCGCAGATCATGATATTCCTCCGGCACTCCTGTCAAATCGCCAGGTTCCTCCTGGAGAAGTAGGGACAGAAGAAATGGGAGGGATGGCAGACATTAAACACTTCACATGACAAGAAACGTTCCAGGATAGGATAGAATTACTAGACCAATTAATAGAAGGATTATGACATACAAGCCAGGGATGACCCAAAACAACAGGTGTAAACGGTGAACGGAAAATCAAAAAGAAATAGTCTCACTGTGGTTACCAGATACTGTGAGAGTTAAAGGTAGTGTCTCAAATTTGATACTGGGAAGATGACTACCATCTAAGGCAAACATGGGCGTAGGCCTGTCTAACGGTCTGAAAGGAATGTTATGTTTCCGAGCCCATGCTTCGTCCATGAAACAACCCTCAGCCCCAGAGTCAATCAAAGCACTGCATGTAGCACCCGAACCGGTCCAGCGTAGATGGACCGACATAGTAGTACAAGATCTAGATGAAGGGACCTGAGTAGTAGCGCTCACCAGTAGCCCTCCGCTTACTGATGGGCTCTGGCCTCTTACTGGACATGAATTAACAAAATGTCCAGCAACTCCGCAATAGAGGCACAGGCGGTTGGTGATCCTCCGTTCCCTCTCCTTATTCGAGATGCGAATCCCTCCCAGCTGCATGGGCTCAGTCTCAAAGCCAGAGGAGGGAGATGGTTGCGATGCGGAGCAGGGAAACACCGTTGATGCGAGCTCTCTTCCACGAGCCCGGTGACGAAGATCTACCCG